>NC_056731.1:520382443-520529943 GCF_019279795.1 Protopterus annectens
GCTTAGCTGATTTATAAAGTGTGATAGTATCTCTATTTAACCACTCTGCCCAGATGCGAAAATTAACCAATTTATGTATCTACTTCCATGAGAGTTTCTTGTACTCAAGCCACTGCCACTGATAATTAAGATAATGAATACCAAAAATACACACACACACACACACACACACACACACACACACACACACACCTATGTGTGTGTCTGTGTGTATCTCTCTCTCTCTCTCTCTGTATACGTACATATATAGGTCTACTTCATAAGATTGACAGACCATTTGATCAACATTCATTTGGTCGACAGACCATTTGGTCGACAACCAGTATTCAAGGCACTTAACAGGGATGTGCCCCCCTCCCTAATGTTTTGCGACCCTGGAGTTGATATATATAGTGAGGGGGGGTGTGAGCGGGGGTGAAGCCCCCAACCTATTTCCATTTAAAACATGAAAATACAACAACAGCTACATATTTTAAACGAAAATAGGTGGGGGGTTTCAACCCCCACACCCCCAATGTGGGGAGCTGTGCCCCCACACCCCTCCAAACTATATATATCAACTCCAGGGTCGCACAACATTGGGGAGGGGGGCAATTCCCAGGTTTTCTGCCTTGAATACTGGTTGTCGACCAAATGGTCTGTCGACCAAATGAATGTCGATCAAATGGTCTGTCGATTTTATGAAGTAGACCCATATATGTATATATATATATATATATATATATATATATATATATATATATATATATAGTTCCATGCATTGTCTTCAAAGCTCACTGTTATTCAGTGCATGTTATTTAAATCCAGCTGATCCAATGACATGCACATTGAAGGAGGGAATGCACAGAATGTGCTGTTGAAAGTTAGATGACAGGTACCACAAGGTAAGTTAGGATTTCCTTTTTCCCAGTATTCTATGAGCATGGAGGTAGAATATCTAAGTTACTGGTGAGTACAGAGGGTTCTCCCACTGCAAAAAAAAAAACAAAAAAAACCAATGAATTACTGATTTGTGCCATTTTTTGAAAACATAGACATTTGATTTATTTTATATTGAAAGACAGTGGTAGCTTTAATTGTATTGCAACCTATACAAATATATATATATATATATATATATATATATATATATATATATATATATATATATATATATAATACACACACACACACACACACACACACACACACACACACACACACACACATGTATGTATGTAAACTGCAAACAAAAAACCCTGCACCGAGGAATAAAGGCTGAAAAATGCTTTAATGCCCAAGATCAATCCATAAAACACATATAGACCCTGGTTTCATTGCTAAGTGCAATATTATCAGTGCAATGATATATATGATAATGTGAGGGTGCTAGATCAGGGAGCATCACCAGGTGCCACAGAAACCATAAGATCCAGCTATACCTCTGCTGCTAACTATATATATATATACCAATTCTGAGACTGCATAACAGCAGTGAAGGGGCAAATTATCTGGCCTTGATATAGCACAATCTGCCATGCAAAGCAGCTGGCAGACTGAAGCACACACAAAAAAAAGAATCCATGCTCTTTTGAGTGTGCACTATTACAGACAGCCAACATATATATGTACTATGTAAGGTGGGTTTCTGTCAAATGATTAAACTATTAAAAGTGTGTGTCTGAAATTTTCACAAAATTGTTTGAAAATTCACTTTTTGAACTTTGTCAATACTTGGTTGCATGAGATTGCAGTACACTGGTGACTGGTAATTAGCCCTTTCCCCACCGTAGTGTGATCTCAGAGTTGATATATGAGTACAGGGGGGTGTGGGAGTACATGGGAAATATAGTTTCTCATTTTGCTTTTTTTTTATTTAGTAGATTGTATCTTTTTTTATGTCTAAGTGCTCAACTTTAGATAGTCTGTGCTACTGACACATACTCATGTATATGGATCTACTTTACAAGCTTGAAGTTTTCAAAACTTTGAACTGCAAATAGTCGAGACCATAATATCAAAGTTTTGAAACTTCAAAATTTAAATTAACAAAAAACAAAAATTAAAAATTTCAAAAAAAATAAAAATGTTTTTTAATGTTTTTGCCCTCCTGCATTCCCTGCTAAATAAATATACCAACTCTGAGATTGCACTACAGTGAGGAAAACAGTAAATGTCCTGCTCTGTACTTTACGGCAATCTCCATTCAAAACATTTGAAGTTAAAAAACATCAATCTTATGATCACAACCATTTGCAGTTCAAAGTTTTGAAACTTCGAGCTTGTGAAGGGAATCCATACATATATATATATGGTTCTACCTGACTTCGTCGACAGCTGAGAAGACCGACATCGGAATCCGGAGCTCCAGAAGATCGAAAGCGAAGAAGACCGGCCTGAATCGCGGGTTGCAGAACATCGACAATGCAGAAGACCGACACGACGGATGACAACACCAACGCCGAGGATGCCGACATGGGGAAAGGCTGTGTGAGTATGCGGTAGTGACGGACGTTAGGTGCGAGCAGGTAAGTGTGGAGATTGACGGTCTGTGGGGATAGGGGTGGGTTAAGTGAGTTAGGGTTAGGGAGCGATAGGGGTGGGTTAAGTGAGTTAGGGTTAGGGTCCGATAGGGTGGGTTAAGTGAGTTAGGGTTAGGGAGGGATAGGGGTGGGTTAAGTGAGTTAGGGTTAGGGAGCGATAGGGGTGGGTTAAGTGAGTTAGGGTTAGGGAGCGATAGGGTGGGTTAAGTGAGTTAGGGTTAGGGAGCGATAGGGGTTAAGTGAGTTAGGGTTAGGGCGATAGGGGTTAAGTGAGTTAGGGTTAGGAGCGGGTAGGTAAGTGTGCGATAGTGACGGACCTTAGGGTTAGGTAAGGTTTAGTGTGGGCTTGTAAGGATTTTGGTGTGCTTGTGTTGTGTGTGTGGTTTGTGGAATGGGGATGTGTTTTGTTTTGTATGGGGTTTCGTGTTTGTGTACCGTCGGTTATTTCGTTGTCGGTTATGTGTGGTTTCGTGTTTATGGACTGTCGAATATGTGGTGTCGGTGATGTGGTTGTCGGTGTTGTGTGGTTTCGATTATGTCAGGTAGAACCATATATATATATATATATATATATATATATATATATATATATATAAAATATCAGTAAAAATTGTAAAACAATGAAAGGCAACTGATTGACCACATTTCATTGAATAGTTTCCTATCAAAAATAAAAAAAAAAAAATGTTTTTTTGGGGGCAAGCCCCCCTGCACCCCCACACCCTATGCTAATTATATATATACCAACTCTGAGATCACACTAAAGTGAGGAAAGGGCAAAATCCCTGATTCCCACTGTACCACAATCTGAAAAATAAAAAAACAGCATTTTTGAACAGCTGATTTTCCTGTTCAACAAGTTTTTCAACAACTAAAATGTAATATATCTATCTATACATAAATTGTTTGCATCTTTCGGCTTTTCCCGGTTAGGGGTCGCCACAGCGGAACTCCGGTCTGCTAATGATTGGCAGTAGATTTTTACATGCTGGCTTGCCGGGCTTAACGCACAACCTTCAATGAAGGAATGCCCATTCACGCATGTCGCCACGCAGAAGACACTCTAACTGAGAATCGAACGGGCAACGTCTAACTGTGAGGCGACAATGCTACCACAGCCCCACCACTGCAGTCTATCTATCTATATATAAATATATATCATATATACACACACACATACACACACACACACACACACACACACACACACACACACACACACACACACACACATGCATGCAACTCATGAGCTTACGTGATTTAGTGTACTTAAATTATTAATATTCTCTGTTCTTTGTAATGCTTTTTCTTAACAACATCTGACTGAAAAATAATCACATAAATGTTTTCAAATAAAAAATAACATCCATGTGAATATCTTTCTTGAAACCATAACCTGCATGGTGAATCTGTTTCTAGGATCTTCAGAGTTATGGTTTAAGGACATTTATGCTCTTGCTAGGGTCACCCTTGAACTGCATGTCTGAGAGGAAGGGCCATAAAAATAGTAATCCAGAATGCCTCTGGTAAGGCTACTTTCAGAATCTGAGAACCTTGACCAAAACTGAGATATTCTGACTCATTACTTGAGACAGGCCTAGGTGTAGTGTTCACTGGTGAGCACTTGGTGTCTGTGTGATGCAGAGGCCAGCTATGCTAAGTTAAAAAAAAAAAAAACAGAGGGATGCTTCATTGGTTACTACCTACACGGTAAAAAGTGGAGGTCAGGTGTAATGCTGACCGATTGCTCTTCAAGAGGTGGTACATTAAGTTGGGCAAGATCTTGACAACTGGTGGTACTCTTAGTACATGTAATGTCACTTCCCTACAACAGAATAAGACAAGTAAGACTGAACTTCTCTTTAACATTCTCACCAGCAACCTCCACACATCCACACAACAGTCCTCCCTAACACAGTACACAGATGACTCCACATTCATTTGTACATCTGAGAACATGGCACACCTCAAAAAATGCTCAGGAAGCTCTAACAACAACTGAAACATGGCTTCCTAACTCACAACTCATGCCCAAAAAAAAAAAACCAAAATAGACAAACTAGTACTTTTTTCCCCAAATCCCTCTCTCTTGAAAAAACAAAATTTAAATTCCTCTGTCTTGGTAATACAGCCAAATCACTTGTCATAGCAAATTATTAGTGAGGATAGTGGATGATAATCTTAAATTTGACCTGCATATACAAAATTGCATTAAGAAAAACTCATCAAAAACTATGGATGCTTTATCGATCCAAAAACGTTCTCACCAACACAACTAATGCTACACTTATCACTATCCACACTACTTTATGGCACTCCCATCCTTACTAACCTTTGGACGTCATAAAATCAAAAACACTTGAAAAATGCTCAATTTGCATCAAATACCCCTTTCAGAACATATTCCTGTATAGCACTAAGAAGCCTGAATTGGTTAGAGCTATCATGTCAGCTAACATATACACAGCTTTTTACCACCTATAAAATTATCCAGCATCCATCTGCTTGTCCAGCACTAAATAACATTCTGCACAACTATGTTCCCAGTTGGTCATTATGATCCAGTGACCAAAAACTGCTGTTTGCCCTCAAACCTGTCAATCTTTTATACATTGTCTGTACTCATAACATGTTGCTAAGGCCTAGAACTCCTTATCTCTATCCATCAGGTCAGGACCCTCCCTCCCTTTCCTTTAAAACCAGTCTGAAAGACTTCCTAGCCAAAAGCTGGCTCTGTTCTTGCTCAGCACCAGGATAAACTATATCCCTAAATGTGAACAAATACCTTTTCATACCTTACATCTCCTTACTCTCCCTTCTAAACTCTCTTCCTTACTTCTATAAATTTCTCTCCTTGGCTTTCTCTCTAAATACAAAAACACCAGAAAAAGGAACTGGATACTCCAAAAAACATAACACCAGGGCAAATATTCACTTCTTGCATGAAGTGAATATTTTTTTTTGGAGTGTCCAGTTCCTTTTTCTGGTGTTTTTACATTTGATGGTTTGTTTGGTGGTGTATTGCAATTTCTCTCTAAATACACCATAAGCCTGCTTTCCTTTCACTTCATATTGCAACTCCTGTTTGTATTATGCTAACTTACCTTTAATTTCTCTATAAGCTGCTTAAAATATCTCTAGCTATTAAATCATTGTCATATAACTTGTCTAATCTGTTATAATTATTTAAACTGTAGTTGTTTTTGTATTATTTTTAAAGACTGTTAAATTATTGTCTTTAAAATGTTTTGTAATACTTTAGAGCTTTTATCACCAGGCCTCCACTAAAAATAGGTCCTACCCAGCTGGACTTTCCTGGTAATCAAATATCAATAAATAAATTAAATAAATAAATGTAACCAGGAGATTGTAAATTAACAGCTAGTGTAAGCAGGTCTTATCTCTACACATGGCATTTGTTCTGTAACCTGTCTTTGCAAGTGAGAAGTTAAGTTTTTTTTTTTTCCTCTTTTGCTGACTTTCAGGAAAGGAACTGGACAGGTGTGGGGATTTGCTTTTGGCTTTTGGGGTGTCAGTAAATTAGAGAATTGCCTGAATGTGACTGTGAACTCTGTGTATTATTTGTGGGCTTGTACCTAATAAGTTCAAGAAAGATGCTAATATCATTTATATGTATGTGGGTATGTTCTCTGATCTCTGGTGATGAAAATTCAAAGGTCCCTTGAAAGCCTTGTGAATAGCAATGCCATAGGAAGTGATGTGATTCCAACTGAATTGCTTGAGGGCCAGCAAACTGATGCTGTTACAGTGCTGCTTGGAATTGGCCAACAAATTTGGAAATCATGACAATGACTGTTAGAATGGAAAAGTCACTTTATATTTCAGTCCTAAAAAATAACAATGTTAAAAAGCAATCTAATCTTGGGAAAGAGTATGAGAATGCGATTTATCTTCACCCTGCTTATTCAATGCATATGTGAAATAGATAATACACAATGCTAGATTAGCTGAATCAGTCGCTTGAATCAAAACTGCAAGGAAGAATAATATTACCCTAGACATAGAGGTGATGTCATTCTGATGACTAACAGTGAGGAAGAGATGTACAGCCTGTTGATGGAGGGGAAATTAGTTTAAAAGCGGTTTGTTGCGCAACATAAAAAATCTAGCTTTATCAGTTGTTTGCAAATAGATGGCTAAGATGTAGGAGGCAGTGACATATTTTATTTTCCTAAATACAAAGATCTCTGCAAATGGTGATTGTAACTATGGAATTAAAAGGCACTTGCTTTTTAGAAGGAAACTATAGCAAATCTGGATAAGACATTAAAGAGCAAAGAAATGCATTGTCAGCAAAGATCCATATAGACAAAACTACCTTTTTCCAAAATTAATATTATATGGCTGGGAGATCTGGGCTAAGTTATGCTGTACATTGGAAAATCAATACTTTTAAACTGTGGTGTTGGAGAAAACGTTTGAGAATTACGTGGACTGCAACCAGATAAAAATCAGTCAATACCTGAGGATATAAATCCAGAGTAATCACTGGTAGACCTTATAGTAAAACTAAAACTCAGACACTTAGGCCACATAATGTGAAGACAGGCTTCATTAGTGAAGATGCCAATGCTTGGAAAGGTCATAAGGAAAAGAAGAGGATGCCAGAGGCTGGAAAGTCTACACAACATTACTGAAGTAATGAATATGAAACTGCAAGAACTTAAAGTAGTAGTTCTTGAGAGACAGGTGTGCCAAAGTTTTTGAGGTCTGAGGAATGACTGTACTTTACTTTCTTCAACATTACTTATTTTACATTAGTCATTCGCATTGTGTGTTTTATATTGTATCTGCATCATTTCTCTTTCATTTCACTACTAACTACTTACATACTGATGTTTATTGTTTTAATGCATAACTCATGAATTTGTTGTCCTTTACTGTTTTTTACAAATTTATTGCACTGTCATATCTGTGTTCATTTGGCAGCCTGGGTCATGACTATTTAGGGTCAGTCAAGCAGTCCACCAAGCTAATAACTAACTAAATAAAGAAATAAATAGCAAACTAATGCTCTCAGCCTTCTTCACGAATGCGGATGAGGTTCTTGATAGGGTACAAATTACAGGGTCTATAGTTCTACTATGAAATTTCAATAATCATGCTGGAAATTATGGAGATAACTGGAAGGGAGTGACTGGGAGAAACAGCTTGCCTGATATGAATTTAATGTGAATCCAGGTGATGAATTGTTGATGAATGTCTGTTACTGACATGGATGGTCCATAACAAACACTGCCATGTCTTTTAGTAGGTGCAGAGGATTAAAGCTAGTGGCTGTTAACAAGCTGCTTCCTGAATTTCATGGTTTGATTCTTTCAGCCTCTGTTTGCCTTCTGTGGGACTCTGAGCAGGTTTCTTAACCAAACAGTGTTTTGGGGCAATTGGGAAATTAGACTAGTTTCCTCAGTGGTTACCTAAGGACCTATAAGTTATGAACACTACATCCAAACGCAAGATTGTAGTTGGCACCAAAATACTAGTGACTGAACCTGCTGTTGTGTGTTCAGAATGGAGGATATGCGTTCTAGTCACTTGCGTCAGTATACATGCTGAGCTGTTACATGATCACTGTTTAATGGTGAGTTGAGTCAAATGGCTGTAGCCATGGTTGTGCAGAACCAGGAAGCCCAGATTTGTAGTGAAGGTACCCTGGAAATGCATAGTCAGTGCATGTGTGATCAGATCAGGCAACTGTTAGCTGTAGGCATTTCTCAGGGATATCATATGGCTACTTAGCAATAGCCACTGTGTTAAATGATCTCATTACCATTTCCATGGCTGGCAGGATTAGCCTCTGTATTGATTCTCCATACAATAGATGTTCTCTGAAGAGGAGAGGAGAGGAGAGGAGGGGAGAGAGGCACTTATTAGACTGCTTACCACTCACACTAAGTACTTCTGAATTCCAAATTAAGCATCTCTGTATATATCCAAGACTTCACAATCATTTCCTATGCATTAGTTTACCCATTCCATAACAAGTTGGTAGTTTTAAACAGACAGGTAGACTGCTCATATATTGTCTGCATTAAAGCCATTGCCCTTTAAATATAAATGTAAATAAATCCTTAGATTCTTTAGCACTTTTCCGTTACATTTTTTTTCAATGACTGCATAAGTGAATGAAAAGCAACCTGTGTTCTAACATTTCCCAAAGTTGTTGATACCTAAATCTAAGGAAAAAGCAAATCCATATTTATTCAGATTTGAGCCCAAGTGTTAGATGAAGGAGAAATGGCAGGTATTTAACTGCCTAGTGAATATTTGAACAAATCTAATCTGCTTAATCATTTATCTCAAAAGTAAAACTGTCAGTTGCCTCCTTGTGTCATTTTTTTTAGTGAACCACTCACTTCTTTCCTCCTATCTCACTCAAGCCTATAACACGTTTTGTATGCTTCCAATTCACACCCATGCCTTTTTATGGCATACAGAACTTTTTGGGGTCTTGCTTTTTTAACTAAGTGACTTACCAGCTGAAAATAGGCAATATTAGAAAGGGCAGGAGTTATTAACAAAATGATACTAACATTGTCAGTCTAAGATGTCCTGCAGTAGAGAAATTAATCTTTGAACTTATTTTTCATGTCTTCATAATATTTATGTTCATATTTTCATAACTGAGAGACCTAGATTTGATTCAGGTGTGCAGTGTGAAATACCAGTGTGGGAGACAGAACAATTCACTGAAAATGGTGGTTCATATCACACTATACTGGAAATATTGCTAGTTGTTTGCTAGTAATTATGAAAATAAGCAATATTTCAACATGTACTTACTTCAGAAAACAAGTGACTTACAAAGTGTTGCATGGCATTAGGGAAAACCTTAAATGTTGTTAAAGAGAGCTATAAGTTGCAGCGTCACAGCGGATCACCTTGTCTGCTCATGATTGGCAGTGGAGTTTTATGGTGTCGAGTTGCCAGCCTGGCACCCAACCTTCCACAGAAGGCACACACACACAAACACTCACACCTAGGGCCAATTTAGAGTGTCCAATCCACTTGCAGCATGTCTTTGGGATGTGGGAGGAAACCGGAGCACCCGGAGGAAACCCACGTGACCACAGGGAGGACATGCAGATTCCGCACAGAAGGCACCCCAGCCGAGGATCGAACTGGAGAACCTCTTGCTGTGAGGTTACGGTTACGCATCTGTTTTCATATTTCTGCAAATATCTCAGTAACATGCTATAGAGGAATTTCTTGTTGTCATTTGCAAGCTTATATCTGGTTAACAAAATTATTTGAACAATATATGTCTAGGTTGTATAGATTTCAAGATATGGAAATTTGTCGATGAAAGTTCAGAAAAAATATAATTTGGAGTCGGAGCTTGTGCGCATAATAATATATTACAGTATTTATAAAAAAGACTGTTAATGCACTTACATTTATCACTGAAAAGAATACTTCTAACCAATAATGTTGCTATGTCTACAGTTTTAATAGCTTTTATTGTTCACAAAATATTTCCATTTGTTTATCTGATGCTTTTTAAGTTAATTTTTCAGAAAATGGTCTGGAATGCATGATGTGTGTAGACTGTTAGAGGTGTGATATTCCACCCAACATAGATGTTAATGAGTTAACTTAAAATTCATTACTCATCTTCCAGTGCATACATGCTTTACAGTAAATTCATTTCACTGGAACAAATGTTTTCATGGACCTTTCATTCTAAACTAAATTTCCAGTCTTAGAAGCTATTGAACCAAAAAAAAAGAGCGCTGCTTACAGAGTGAAACACCTAAACAGCGAAAACTGGAACACCGAACGTGTTCCATAGCTAGCAGCACGATGGTGGGGATAAGGAAATATATCCTTCTCCTCACTGTAGTGCGGTCTCAGAGTTGGTATATTTAAGTAGGGGGGTGTGGGGGGGGCAAAGCCCCCCACATGGGGGGTGCAGGGGGGCTAATTAATGTAATGTTTTAGTTTAGATTTTACTTACCTGTGTGGCGCATTATGATGATGAAACAAGTTCGGCGTTCTGGTTTTCGCTGTCTAGGTGTTTCGCTCAGTATGTACATCAACGTAAATGTGTCGATGTACATACATTCGCTGTTCTGATCTTTCGGTGTACTCATATAGACCCAAAATAAACATCAAGGAAGCAGTAAATTTGCATACAAGTTGACTGGTTGCAGCAAGGAATAAAGCAGCTTTTTACTTATTGATAACCATCATGGTATCCCCACAATCTTGAAAGTCATGGTATCCCCACAATCTTGAAAATCATGACATGTAAAATTACATAATGGCATCTTATATAACATGATTATATAGCCAATACCGATTAAAAATGTCTGGAAGATAAAGGACCTCTGAGAAAACAAAACTCTACAGAGAGCAGAGGCATACTCTTTCTGTCTCATTCTACAGACTGAATTCAGGCACAGATGTTAACATTTAACTTAACATTAGTAAATAGGGCCAGTACAGTGCGCAGGATTCCAAAAAGGATTAACACTATACTACTCTTAAGTTTTTAGAGTAATTAAAGGGCAGTATAGCAAACAGTATTCATATATGATATGCAAAAGAATATTGATATTAATAGGATTGATTCCACCCAATGGATTAATGCAGTGTGTGTATGCTGGCTTTGACAATATTTACACATACACCAAGTGGGAGTTCCAAAAATTCTTACATATAGTACTCCAAAGTATTCAGAGTAATTAAAATAGCAATGTTTTAAACAGGATTCCTGCATGATATGCACACAAATAGTAACATTGGCAAAATAGATTTTTTTCTAATGGACAAATGCAATGTATGTTAGCTTTGATAATACAGAGGATTATGACCCAGTCACTGATCTTAACTGGCTTATTATGTATTCATGATATGGACGCCAACAAATTCACCTCAAGAGTGAAGCAGGAGGTACTTACCATTTATTAAGATTGTGTCTCATGTTAATGAAGCCCTTAACTGATTTGTCTTTTCTGGATATCAAAGCATGTACACCTCATTCAATATACTACGTTATGGTTATGTGCACACATGTACTCACACACACACACACACACACACACACACACACACACACACACACACACACACACACACACACACACACTATATACATATACTGATAGATATAGATGAGGAAAGAGAGATAGATAGATATATAGATAGCTAGCAAGATGGATAGATAGATAGATAGATAGATAGATAGATAGATAGATAGATAGATAGATAGATAGATAGGTATGTATATATGACATATAAAACATACTCTATTTGAACAGCAGACTATAATAATTCTTGTAGAACAACTGGATATCTCTTTTTCTTTGTTATTTGAATCACTTTCTACCTTTTTGATTCAAGTTGTTTTGGGAAATAATTCAAAGCAAATACACTACAATGAGCTCAAAGTTAATATGCTGCAATTTATATATCCACTTGGACTTGTTATATCTAGATACAGAGGTGTAATAAAACTGTGTTCAGCTATAGTCTGCATATTACCCAAGAGTCCTTGTCAGATACGTGTACTATACATGATATAATTGTATCCTAATCTGTATTCAGAGTGTACTTTGATGACAATATATTATTTCATCATATATGTCCACTATGTACAAGCATAAAATGTTGTCAGCAGAACTGAAATGTATATAGCATATAGCCAGATATAACAATAAAGTTGACTAAAACCGATATTTTTATTGCCATTTTAAGGATATTAACAAATGCTGTTTGGGATATAGAAGACATTGCAGCTAAGCATGCTATGTGTAGTTACAATATGAAAGCATTGTTTTGACAACATGCTGTACAATGGCTGTTACTTCACATGCATGTAGCACATATAAATATATAGGCTACTAACCAATAACAACAAACCAGTCACAAACATACATGACATGTTTCACAGCACCAATCCAAAAGGGAATGATACCTTTCGCAATAGTAACATAGCAATTCCAAAGTGTGTAGCATAGTTACAGATATGGGATCCGTACTATTTATCGAACGACCGTTTCACCAAAAGTGAAATGGCCGAGCACACTTTTGCAAAAGTGCTTTTCACTGAAAAAGCATTTTTGCGAAAGTGTGCTAAAAAAGAGAGAGTAATGTGAGGGAATGGATGTTGCTGAGATTGTAGCACAGTGGGGATAAGGGAATATTCCCTTTTTCCCACTGTAGTGCGATCTCGGAGTGAGAATATAAAAGTAGGAGGGTGGTAGCCCCCCTGCGTAAACATGAGTTCTTTGTTTTTTTTTTAATTCTGTTGTTTTTTATTATTTTTTTTTTTGCACACTTTAGCGAAGGTGCTTTTTCGGTGAAAAGCCCTTTCGCTAAAGTGTGTTCAGCGGTTTTAGTTTCGGTATCTTGGGCATTTGGTGAATAGTTCTAGATCCACAGATATATATCCTTAAGCTGGGACCACACATTGCTAACTTAGATAACTGACTAATATTATAAAAACATATATCCAATAGCTATGTGACAAAGACTCCTGAGTAATATACAAATTAATGGTGATGACATCCCTAAGCCATGTACCAGAAAAAAAATCTTTATTATCTTAGTCTCACTTTTAAATTGTTATCCATTATGTATGTACTTATTTTTTGGTGACAAGTCATCAGCACATTTTATCACAGTATTACTTTCCATAAACTACATTACAACATCTAGCAGACTCCTTGGAGTATAAGTGGTTTAAATATCTCCAGAAGTCATGCATTACTGGTTCTATTCACATCAAGCAAAAATCCATAAAGAGATAAGAAATGTCCCTATAACACACATGATATAGTATTCCATTAACTAAATGCATCTTGCCAATAGACGATTCAGTAAATTCATGCGAATGATAAAAGACCTAGAATCTGTTATTTTACATACCCATAACATGCATTACACATGCCATTACCAATCTACTCATTTCTACAGATATGAAACAAGTACTCATGGGTGGCTGGGTAATAAGCTGATTATTGCTATTCTGTTCCTTACACATATAGCTGCACTTTACTGGCATGACAAAGCCTTTTGTAATGGTCTGAGATGCTGGTTAGAGTAGCTACTAGTAGTGCTTAGGTGTGATATGTGACCAAATTGCTACAGTTAACTTGTGCACTTAGTAATGGTGTCACTAATATGTATGAATCAATAGTAACTTACTGCTGCACATGGCATTACAATGTAAAGTACACATATGGTAATACTACAAGTACTGCAAGTATAAGTGTGACATGAGATAAGGGTGTACAGAGTGGGCTTTACTGAGTCATCTCTATCCCTGCCCCTCACCCAAACCTCAGTGCTACTCATTAGGTTAGTAGATACATTTCCCCCCTAACAATACCACTAAAGAAGCCACACACACACACACACACACACACACACACACACACACACACACACACACACACACACACACACACACACACTTTAAACTGACCAATATCCAAGCATACCATCACATCAGTCCTTTTTCTTATCCCTTACTTTAACCTTAACACGGACACATTCACAGATACACACTCAACCTCAATGCCAAGACTTTCATTATAAAACAGACATTTAAGCAATCCTACCCTTTCCCCCTTACCTTACATTCAATGTTTTACACTTTGACTATTCCACCACTGACAAAACCTTATATTTGACCAGTTCTGGCATCAGACACGTCCCTTGATGAACAGCAAATTTGGCCAAAAAGTCCGTGTCCATATATATATATATATATATATATATATATATATATATATATATATATATATGTATATAAATATGGATTTTTTAATTCTTATTTTGTAGGTTTTCTATAAATCATTTAGTTGTATTACATATTTGGGTATAAAACTGATTTTGTTGATTAGGTTGAACATTTGACCTTACATAACTGTAGGTTTATGTGTCCAGACACCTGCAACAACTGGAATGCCCACAGAGATAACCTACTAAAAAGATGCAAAGCCTAAACAATATGTCCTACATGGACCAACTCAAACCCCTTCAGTATACTTGGCATCCTATTGCTTGCTAAGGGTGACCTGTGCCTGACATACAAGGCATCCCCCAACCCAATATTTATGGAGTTACTGCACATCAGTAAGTCAAATGCCATCTAAGATGCTTTTCTAGGGATCCAAACCACTTCTGCAATGTCAACACAACAGTTTGGCGGGATAGATTTATCTCACAGAGGATACCACTGCTCTGGAACAGACTCCACATCTATGTAAAACAAAGCTCATGCCTCTCCATATTCAAGCTCAAGTTTATCTACTTATGTTAAACAGAAGTTAACCCCAGTCCTGTCCCCTGTACTACTAATAGACACAGGCAGCTCCTAAGTGTTTTATCCCATGATTGGGTCCCCTGAAATTATCTATGGTATGATCCCAGTTATTTTCATTAGGGGTAATATATAATTATCAACTATAAGATGGGTAAAGCCAGTCTAACACCATATAGGGTACATTAACTGAAGCAGTGAAAGAGAAATTGGCTAGGTTTAAAATGGCCCCCAAAGGCAGAAAGCCTTTTACTTACCTCTGGACCTTTGAACATATGAACCAACTTTAGAGGGCAACTATAAATAATTATAAATAATTGTCAGTTGGATTTGTTGCTTGCCTTTTGTAGCATACTGCAGCCTTTATAGACTGAAGAGAGGTGATCTTACTTACTGGGGACATTAAGCTCATATTTATAAATTAAGCTTTTGCTGGTAAAAAGATTTCAGTACACCTTCATTTAGTGCCAAATGTAGAACAAGAGAGCAAGTGGAATTTTTTAAATACTATTTACTTTGTACCTCTTTTTACAAAATAATGTTTACCTATATATTTAACTTCCAAGGTGCATCAGTAATGAATATCATTATTCAGTTTAAAATGCTTACATTTGGCTATTTATTCATGTGCATAAAAATAAATACTATTATTGATGAAGTATTAACTGTCAATGGGTTTCAAAAAGGAACTGTTTTGCTGTGACTACCATCATATAATATAGTACATTTATCTTATTTTAATGTGTTCACCCTTATGGTACACCAGGTGAATCTAGCAGCTGGTAGCAGCTTTTTAATGAGATTGTGTATGTGTGAATACAGCATAGTCTTACTAAGTTTCAGTCACTGTCGGGAAGTTTGCACTGGTAGATTATGCTCAGAGTGAGGTGGAAGAAATCCTGGTAAGTCAGGATTACAGCTCTGCTTCGTAGTGATACTGTTTCAACCATATTTCATAGGTTCACAGATTCATGGGTACTTACTAGGATAGTGATCTGTGAGGATCTTTAGAAGCCTAGCCCTAGCCATACATGCTCATGAGGTTTTAATCACTTATATTTTAATTACAAATAATTCTGAAATGAGAACATTTATATGTTGCCTTTATCTATGAGGGACAAGGGTACTAAATCAAGGGTAAATTTGTGGTTAGCCATCCATTCAACTGGATTATATGTTTTGGAATTGAAGACTGTTAGGAATACTCAAGTCTTCTAGAAAAATCAGATATGAATTTTTAACACCTGCACAGCCATTTGGCAGATTTGTTTTATCTCTTGAATAGGAATAATTTAATTTCATTAACGTTGGTTTGGTTAGTTTAGTTTAGTTTAGTTTAGTTTGGGTCTTTGATGAATAGGAGCTTCAATTTTACAGTTCTGCTGCTTTGAATAATTACCTTCTGAAATTTGATTATGGAGAATTTAACCTTGCTGGAAATTTAATACATTTGCCCAGGCATTCTAAATTAATATTTTTTGGGGGGAACGGCAATAAGTGATTGAAAAAATACCAAGAAAAAAAAAGCTAAGGAAACAGTGAAGTTAGTTAACAAATAAAACATGTACTCCAAACAGAAATGGCTAATAAATACATGTTAGGTATAGTCTTAATGAATGACCAGCAAATAAAAGCAGTTTATGTACAACGGTTTAGGGGAGTTAGCATGCCATCTCCTAGAACACCACTACTAGTTTGAAATGCCCTTTGATAGCAGCATTTCATATGAGACACAATCAAACCTGGTTGCACAGAGAGGTTTGCTCACCATACACAGTCCTTGGCTGCTTGAGTTGTAGCTTCCTGGAGTTCATTTACTATAGTAGTTTGTTATTTGTACAAGGACAAGGAAATGTAATGACTTGGAAGTACAGGAAATTGCATCCCATCAGTGACAACTCCATGTAGGTCTTTTAAAAGAAAAAAAACATCTTTATTTTGTCTTTGCTGTTTAAAAAAAGGTTTTAGTAGACAGGAAAAGTCAGAGCATAACATACAACCTTATCACAGATGGCAAAGCAGCAGTACCAGAACAAGCAATGAAACCATTACTTCTGTAGGGGATATTTTTGAAATGAACCAAACAGCCACACAGACTGAGACTTCTTAGCACTTTTAACCTATTATTTTTGCATGCATATACATTCTTTCACAGATTTCATGAGTAAGCTACAATAAAGTTAAAGTGACCAAGGAATATTTTTGTATAAGAGCATGCTCAGAAAAGTGTATACATGCACATATACAATAACAAGTGAAGGGTCTTAAAACATCAGTGTGACTTGGTGCTAACTAAAATGATAATATATGATGCACACCTGTATACTGATCATGCAGGCATTGTATCAGTAACTAATGTATTTTACACTGTACAATCCAGAAAATGCTTGGAAAATATATACTGATGGCATGTCTATAAAAATAGGATGTTAAATAGACAAGTAACACCCTGTGCCAAATGATAACGGCATGCTGAGTTGTAAATTAAAAGAAGAGAGAAGTGAAAGCTATATCCTAAAATAATGAGACGTGAAGCATTAACATGTACAATAAATGAAAATAAATGAAACAAGAGCTAACACATTATTACATTTTTGTATGAGAGAAATACGTACTGAAGTGTTATAATATGTGAAGAAAAAGATATGCCCACAGATTTCTTTATAACTTTATAAAATCTTTTTATTTAGCATTTTTCTGTGGACCAGTTTACTTGTAAAAAGTAAATGACGATGTATCCATTATGTTTCCTGTCCTCATCAGGAGGATTTGCTGGTTTCGGTGACAGCTTCAATTGGAAAAAAAGGTAGTTGGACCTTCCTCATTAGATAAGCACTTACCTAGTATTTTGAAAGCCTCAAAAGCAAAGGATACTGGATTTATTATACTTTAACAAGATAAAAAAATGTGAACAAATGTTTTCAAAGCATCACTTGAACCAGAATGTGTGTGTGTGTGTGTGTGTGTGTGTGTGTGTGTGTGTGTGTGTGTGTGTGTGTGTGTGTGTGTGTGTCTGTGTGCCTATATATATATATATATATATATATATATATATACATACATACACACATATACATACATGTATCTGTTTGCTTGTTTGTTTTTTAAGTGCAAATGACCTCTTCAGATCTTCATTGTTTCATTCACATAAAACAATTTGTGAGATATCTGAATTCTACCATGAGCATGGTGTAACAGACTGGTTTAGTGAAATTCTCTTACCGCCAAACTAACAGACTATTCATTTATTTCTTCCTTTATTTAGATAGTTACATTTTTTGACCAAGATGATCTAACTGGGCTATACAAGACCCCTTTTTCTGCAGAGGCCCAGGGAGAAAAGTTACATTAGTGAGCATGCAAAAACATTTTTTTTAAGATTAGTAGTTTTAGAAATCAGTATCTTAATATTAATAAATAGATATAGATAACACTATTATACACATTGTTACTACATGCAAAGAAAGGCAGGATGTCATACTTTAAGAGATATGCTGGTGCAATTTTCAAATGTACATTCTGATATGCAGGTGAGATTTTCCACGAAACACACGTATGCAAGAACAATTTAAACAAGAACATTGTAGAACAATCAGGAAGAAATTTTCATGTGATGTACAAATTCATGAACTAAAAGCTAGATGACAGATTGTAAGAACTGAGATTAGAGGTAGGAAGGCTTGGTTTATTTGCGATGAGAGGTAGAAAGGCTTTGATCATGTGTTTCAGTCAGGTGATGGAGACCCTTACATTATCATTCTTGGAAATAGTGAGAGAGAAGGGCCTTGAGGACGTGTGCCTTGGAATCTATTGAGTTTTATAGGTAAGCTGTTCCATAGTAGTGATGTTTGGGGGTGTAGGTCCTTTACAAGTAAGTTTTATGTTTTAGGGACAGAGGCCAGCACTTTTTCTTGTAATGACAGGTGTCTGTCTGTTTTGTACAGTTGCATTAAGGTAGCTGTGGATGGACATTTATTGTCTTGGTACAGTAGGGAGTGAGCCAGTTTTAATTATGTGTATTTGGTGTTCTTGGGAAGTTCTAACCACTGTATCTTACATAAAGCCCACAGTGGAAGATTGCTCAGGAAAGAGCAATGTCATATCTGGCTATTTTGGTACTGCACTGGATGAGCTTGTTTAGTTGAAATGATTGGAGATTAGTAAATATTGGGGAGGCATATGTTAGAGTACTAATAGAAAACGAACAGCTAAAAACGCAAATTGACTTTATTACATAAAAATCCAGCTGGTAAGTGCTTTCATTCCCTTCATGGAATTTCTTCAGACCAAGTTGTATAATGAACAAACGTATTTAAATACCTAATAACAATAACATGTGGCCCAATGCACTTAATGCCTTAATCCTTTCTTTCTAAGAGCAACTTTAAAGTTTTCCCTATCATTTAAACCAGGGTATACACATGCATTCAGCCTGATTTGCCAGCAATATTCTTGCCAATCCAGTTCATCTTCTGCATCGAACCTATGATCAAAACCATTAACTTCATCAATTATTACAAATTTGAAGCATGCCTTATTTTTTTCTAACAAATGTTTTTGCTTAACATGTTTTGCCAAGGCATTGCTTACATCAATCTTGTCTATTGCTCTTATATGTTCATTCACTAGCATGTAAAATTCTCTAATGGTTCTTCCTTTATAAATGCTGGACATAATTCACACAGAGCCATGTATACCACATATTTGGACCTGCAATTATAAAAATTATTCAACCTAATTTCAAAACTTCTTGCTGTCACTACAAAATTCTTAACTTCTTTCATATATTGACATAACTTACAACTGTTACATCTTTTCATCCCCAATTTCAGGATATCGTATACTTGAGCATAAATTCCTTTTCTTAAAAAAGTCTTTTAAACCTTTTCCTCTTTTAGAGACACAGGGTCTTCCCCTATAACATTTTTAATTTCTTGAAAATTCATTAAGAATCTCCAATTATTCTTGATTATTCCTTTGATTTTACTTTCAGCTACTGAATTTTCTAAAACACATGCTAGGGAAAATTTTCTTTTGGCTTGCTGTTTACATTTGCTCCCTTATGTTCCCTTACATTTTTACTTCCATCCAAGAATTGTTAATAATGTCCTTGGGGTACCCTCTTTCTTGAAATTTCCTTTTAAGTTCTTCACATTCTTTTTCAAAAAAATACTGCCTCATTCTATATAGGAAGATTTCTGCATAGTATGGTACCTTAAACTGTAGTAGAATTTCAGTAGCGAGAGTATTGCTTTTTCTGCTCTAGGATTTGTGCTTCGTTGCTTTTATGGTGTTGATATTCCAGTTTTTTTCCTACAGTTTTATATTCTGCTTATCATATAACTGCTTAAAGATGCATTCTAATTCCTCGTGTTCCCCTCTTCTTTGTGGATGGCCCACCACCACTGACACATTATGCTAAAGTTTCTGAAAGAGCTGCAGTATTAGCTTTATTTGATTGAATCCATCTCTAGCTAGCCTGCTTCTTCCTTGAATTTCCCATCTCTCTTACCATTTTCCTGTTGAAGTTTTAAAAGGCTGTGTCTCTGGTCTCCACCCCTTATGGAAATCTTTTTGCCAAAGTTCCTGCCTCACTCTGTCATTGCTATTGTCGGTTGTATAAGCTAATTAAGTACACTTCCCACCTGTTGTTTTCTGTGACACTGACTACTCACCCAGCAAACCAGTATTGGTCTTCAGTAAACCTTCTTTACTATGTATTGTATCCTGCTTGCTTTCCCAGAGGTCAGCAATGCTTGGCATCCTAGGCTGTGTTACAAAAGTGTTTTATTTATATCCAGCGCCATTCAGAAAAAGTACTTTTGATTACTAAATTGCACTTGATTAAGTCATTTGGAGTGCTCACTACTGTTTCCTGCTTTTACTTGTATATTTCATTGTATTTTTCTAAAAAAAAAATGTTGTTCGTCTCACTGCTACTACTGTAAGACTGTCTTGAAATTGCCTTAAGCAAGGAATTTCCAGATAGTAGTTTATTTGCTTTGTAGTAGCATTGCACTTGTGGGTCTCTTCTACTGTGATTTTACATTAGGAGGACTAGATTTATTCAGCTTGCAGCAGGAGGTATTTGCCTGGTCTATCTGAAATGAGAAGCACATAAAAAGGCACATAGTATAATCATTTTTTGGCTAGAGGGCTCATTAGTTAGTTTTCTATTTTTTCCTGTGTGCTATAAACATGAAGCGTTTTCCTGGAGGTTCTCAGAATAAAGGGGCAGTTATCAGTGCTCTGTACAATAGTAAACAGTAAATTTACCCTATAGAATATGTCGTTAAACTGAACCCTCTAAAGCAGTAACTATAGAACAAATAACTTGCACGTTGATGAGCTTAGAGCAGCTAGTTAGGTGTTGAGTAGCAATACCTATAGATTTAGTAGAATTCAGTATTGTCTAAACATTAAAGTTATTAGAATTTAGTACTGTTTAGCGTAATCTGCACCAATATAGCACACTTATTAGTCTGCACCAAAAAAACAGCCTTAATAGCTTTCTAACCCCAATATACCACCCCCTTGTAGCTCACTAAGTAAAGAACTGATAGTATGGCTATGCACTTTCCTAACTTCCCTGTAGCTATCTTGGTGGATATGGGCATCTTGAGACAATGTAGCAATTGTCTCATGTTTACCAACAGCCACTTAATCCTTAAAAAAAAGGCATGGTATGTGAGAGTTGTACTTACTCATTGGAGGTTAAACTCTCACATACAAATGCACATCAGGTTGTCAAAAACATGCAGACAACACCCACCTCACATAGCAAACAACACACAAAGACACTTAAAAGCAATCTTTTTAAACAACAAAGACCACCTAGACCACCAGTTGGCACAGGTATGCCTCGACCAGCTCAAAGATACACAGAAAAAACAAGACTTAACACCACACATACAGTCACTCTCAATGCAGCCCCAAACACTAAGCCCTTAAGGCGAGCAAACACACTTCCTAGGATTCTTGTCATAGGGAACTTCATTATATGGCACACTGATTCCCCTCTAACCAGGCTGAACAAGGAAAAAAATAACTGTTAGTTGCTTTTCTGGAGTTATGGTCCACTAAATCATGCACGCATTCATGTCATTACACCACAGGTATCAGTGTAATTTCATCATAGTCCATGGAGATGTAAGGGACCTGAGGCATACTTCCCTACACAATATGAAGAAAGACATTATGGAGCTTTCAGACTACGTGTCTCAGGCTGGTATGAGCCTAGCATTGAGCACCAAATTACCATCACTGAGGATGATGCCACAATATGAGAAAGCAATGACTGGTTTCAATAACTGGCTGTTTGTCTGGTGTCATTCTAAGGGGATCCCATATTTGTAAGCTTGGGAGGATATGGTTAACAGACCATGTTGCTTTGCCAGGGATGATTAGCACCTCTCCCCACTAGGCTTTTGAATTCTGGATTTGTCCACCCCCATAGTGCCTTTTTTAGGCAATGCCAAGTTAACAAACTTACCGACATAACAAAGTTAACTTAACTGAACCTCAAGGTGTTACTGCTTAATACCAGGAGCGTATATAAAAAATAAATTGTCTTCAAGCCCTCTTCACACAAAAAAGTTTAGGAATTTCTGTGCCTGTAGATTTAAAAATATAGACATCTGTGTAGTTATCAAGACATGGTTTAAACATCAGCAGTATCTCAGCAGTGCAAGGTTTTGGTGCTATCAACACTTTTAGACCAGTAGCTGCACTGACTAAGGCTAAATGTGGAGGCGTCTTGATATACATCAATAACAAGCATACCTCTAGGGTGGTCAAACAGGATAATGCACTGGAGTTCCTTTATGTGCAGATCACTACAGACAAAATCCCATTCCATATCCTAGCCAGCTACACGCCACCCTCCATGTCCTAAGAAGCTCATAATACATACCTGGACCTACTGGAGACACCTAGCATTCAACCTAACACCCTACTCATGTGAGAGTTTAATTACCCCTCTGTAAACTGGGAATCCTACATGTCCTCAAATCTACATGCACAGAAATTTCTGGGCATCAAAAATACAAATACTCTTGCCTAAATAGCGATGTGAATACTCTTGCCTAAATAGTGAATACACCCACGAGAGGCTCCAACATACTGAACATTGTACTTACAGTATGGGAGAACACTGCACCATCTTCCCAATGGTTCTTCCTCCCTAGTAAGGTTCTACCATAAAGTTTTCTCCTTCAAAATCAAAATCAGCTCTCTAACTTTAGTAAAACCAGCAACAATTAGAAACTATTCCAAGGCAAACTAACTTTTATTATGTGATGGTTTGACAAAATTCAGTGTCCCTCTGAACTTTGAGAACATTGCAGTCTACGCTCAACTGCTGTCAGAACCCTGTACCACCATGTCAGTGACTGCATAGAGTTTGCTGCTGTACCTACCAGACGTAAGTCCAGGCCTAGCTCCAGAAACAAACCACCTTGGTGGCATCCCAAATTAAACAGGATATACAACAAAAAGAAAAAAGTATGACAAAATTCAGGAAGAGTAATTCCCAAAAAGATAATAACTTTCTAATAAAACTGAATAGGCAACTAAGAGGGCGAAAGAGGTCAATAAAGCCACTTTGAGGTTAAGATAGCATCCCAGGTGAAAGATAACCATAAGGCCTTATTCAGCTACGTCAGAATCATCAATTGCAGTACACAGTAATGTACTTAACTTGTAGTTAATGGTACCACTGAGTTTGACTATATAGCAAACCTGTTAGTGGATGAATTCAGTTCCAACTTTATCACCACTCATCCCCAACCATCCTCCAAGGAATGCCATCAAACTTAACTCCTTCAGTTATGACAATGGTGCATGCACTGACTGTAAAAGCCAAGAACACAGATTCATCAGACCCCCATTACATCCTGGGGATGCATCCTAAACAACTCTAAAATATGACTTATCAGGAACCCTGGAATCACTATTTAACTATTGTCTTAAAACAGCCTTTGTGCCTTTAACTATTGTCTTAAAACAGCCTTTGTGCCATGAGAATGGAGGACTATGATAGTCATTCCCCTTCGAAGGGAGGACCTTCATCAGATCCTGGAAACGACAGACCCATTAGTCTGACTAGTCTTATTTGTAAAGCCATGGAATGATTTATCATGGAAATTATCAACAAGGACATAGGAGACACTGGATCCATCACAGTTTGGCTTTGTCAAAGGAAGGTCATGTCTAATGAACCCGGCAAAGTTCTTTGAAAATGTCACTAAGGCAATGGAGTGAGGGAAAAGTGATGTATGCTGCCTACCGAGATCTGGCTAAAGCATTTGCTACAATACTCAGGCATTATCAACAAACTTACTGAAGTAGGCATAAACCTCTTTATAACATACAGGACAACTACCTGGATCATGGATAGGATCCAAGAGGTTAAGATTCGTGAGGCCACCTCCACCAAGAGGATGGTCACCAGTGGAGTTCATCAGGGCTCTGTGCTGGGACCACTCCTTCTTGGCATATATTTCTTAGATGAGAAAGCCAATATCAAAGACCACTGGATGACCAAAATCACAGATGATTGCAAACTATGAGCAGTAATTGAATCCCCCAAGATGAGAACTCCCTTCAGGAAGCTCTAACACAGGCAAATACTTGGTGACAAAGCCATGGCTTAAAGCTCAATACCAAAAAATGCATTATAGTACCTTTTGGGAAACCAGCTACCCTGGGTAACTGTGTCTTGAATAAAATACTCCTAGAGTCACTAGTCAGGGATCTGGGTACTCAGATAGATAGTAACATAGCCTTCTACCAACATGTGTCCAAGGTAGTGAGAAAAGCCTTTTATGTTGCTCAACTTATAACTAAGGGCATGGCATCTAGGCCTAGAGAGGTCATTATACCACTGTAGTCAGCCATCATCAAATGCATCAGAGTATAATGCCCTCTTAGGTATGTACCTGACCAGATGCATGCAGCAACTGGAATGTCCACAAAGGTTCCTTATAAAAATTATACATGGAATAAACAAAATGTCCTACTCTGATCACCTCAAAGCTCACTCTTTTAACTCAGTATCATAAGTACTTCTGAGAGTTGATCTTTACCTGGCATACAAGGCATCCCTGGACTCTATTCTGATAAACCTTTTGCATGTCCACAAAACAAACAGCATTAGAACTTCTAAAACAAAAGACGTACATTTCACTTGTGACACAAACAGGACATGTTGGAGAGACAGACATGTTTGAATTCCCATTTTCTGGAACAGGCTACCAACCATGTAAAGCAGAGATCCTCGATAACCTTATTTAAGTGGAACTTGGACCAATGGATGTGTAATCAGAAATTCACCTCTGGTCTGGTGCCTACGTCTCTGTTGGACAGAGGCAGTCAGTAAATAACCTCCCACAGAGGTCAAATTTATGGGTCACATTTGGGTTACACTACTAGACTTATAAGAGCCCTTGTGGTTGTTAGCCTAGTATACACTTATGACCCTAGGAATGTCTTAAAGCAACAATATGAGCAGAAAGCACAAGTAATATAGATAATTATAATTTCACAGTACATATACCGTACAGCTAAAGCACATATATCGAGGACAAGTGTTCTGGAGATTAACAAGGCAAGTGGCACTGGAAAAGATTAAGCAGAAACTCAAGGAATTTATATGGGAAGAAGAGAAACCAAGAGTAAAGTGGGAAGCAGTAGTTAGATCAGAAGACAGAGGTGGATCGGGAGTGCTCAGTTTAAAAGGCTCTTTGTTAGCTTGTATGACAACAAATATATTAAGACTATTGGATATATATTATAAAGCAGTGTGGACAGAAAGTATATGGGAAAAGGAAAATAAATGGAAAGAATAGAAAGAAATGATAAAAACATTATTGGAGGCACCTCTTAGTGAGTTACAATTAGACTGGACTAAGAAAAAACAGAGAATATACTTGCTGCAAGGGCAGGAGGAAGAGGTGCAGAAGTGGAAGAAAAATCACACCCACAGGAGGGAAAAAAGGATGGAACAGAAAGCAAACAGTCACACGGAGATGGCAGAAAATGCTGGAAAATTTAAAACACCAGTTGCAAATGTTAATAGGGCCAAGATAGGAGAGGAATACCAGTTAGAGCCAATCTCAGAACGGGTATATCAGGTACTGAGTAACATACGGTATAGGACACAAAGGAAATGAGTTAGCAGAAAATATTCCAAAATACATACAGGAACTAGAAACAAGAAGACCTGAAGAGAGTCCAATAGATTACTAAAAGGAAAAGTGAAAAGATGGCTAGAAGTAAAAGCAGAAAAATATGGGGAGGAAGAGAGCAATAGAGGAAATGGAAAAGAGAAATTTAGCAGAATACTCATCCATAGGAATGTGAAAAATGATACTGATGCAAAAACAGATATCAAAAGATTGTAAGTTTAAAATATTTATGTGGAAATGCTTACATAAGTATTTTTACATACCAGCTAGGATTGCTAGTATATTCCCTGACACAACAGGTAACTTTTGGAGATGTAAAGAGGAGAGAAAAGCCTGAATGCACTCATTCTGGGTGTGTTGGACATTGGACAGATCTAACAGGAAATTGGAAAGAATTATGGATGAACTAATACAAGGGTTGGGAGAATCAGAGGGGAAATTTAGCTATGCTAGGATGTAGGAAACGCTTGAAGGAAGAAAACAAAGGGCTGATGGGGCACTGAATTTAATTTATAAAAAAAAAGACAGAGCGTGAACTGTGCTTAGTTAGTATTAACCTGCAAAAAGGGTAAGTCGTTGGCAGAAATAATAAGGACACCATGAACGAGGACTGCCTAGAATACAAAATAGAATAATGTACAGAAATAAAAGCTGGTTATTACATTTAAAAATGTTGCTAGCACATTATGTATGCTGCATCAAACATTTTCTTTATGAACTCATTTCACTACATTTCACTACTTGGTATATTTTACTATATTTCTTTACTTTTTACCATCTCAAATTTGCATACCCACATTTAACTTCTGTTAATTTTTTTATGCCATTTTTTACCCTTCACCCTCCAGCTAGGTTAATCCCCCATCAAGCCTTCTTCCTTGTATGCAAACTTAGTACAAGCTATAAAGTCATAAGGGATTCCCATTTTGATAGAGCAACCTAAGGCCAGAGAATTACATTTTAATTTTGAAACGTGACAATAAAGGATAAGAAAATATTAGATGTGTGCATGCGTGTGTGTGTGTGTGTGTGTGTGTGTGTGTGTGTGTGTGTGTGTGTGTGTGTGTGTGTGTGTGTGTGTGTGTGTGCACACACACACACACACACACACACACACACACACACACACACACACACACATAGTCTTTCCTAATATCTACAAAGCATTGGAGCCCTATATGATCATATTGTTTAGAATCCAACTCTATCACTAATAGCATTAATAACAACAGCAACAATGTTAGTTGGGTAAGTGTGTACATAGTTATTTTATTCCTGTTTGGGTGAATACTTCCTCTTCCATAATTTATAAGAGAGTCACTGTAAACTCATTAAAAGATGTGTGCTGTGGAATATCACATAATATCACTCTGCACACATCATTGCATTCCAGAACATTTTCTGAAAAAAGCAAGTTAAAAACACAAGACAAGTAAATGTAAATATTCTGTGATCATTAATTATTCTAATGTGCACAAACTCAGAATGATATTTTGCTCTAAAATTTCAAACAAATATTGTCAGAACAATTTTGTTAGCCAGATATGAGATGTCACATAACACCAAGAAATGTGTGATACCCCTTTACAAGGTCATCCCCACCATGGTCCCTGGAAATTATAAACCTGTCAGCATCTGCTAGGTTGTGGAACAAGTCATAACTGACCTGAAAAACTACAACATAAAAATTCATAAGACTTGGTACACAGCAGTTTGACTAATGGTAGATCCTGTCTAATGAATCTGGTAAATTTTTGAGAGTGTAACAAAAGCTGTAGGCAGTGGTCACACTATCCATACAGCATACCTTGACCTTACCAAGACATTTAAAACCATACTACGTGCTAACATTATTAACAAGCTAAAAATTCTCCAAACTGATCCCTATGCAGTTAAAAGGATAATAAATTGAACAAGGGCAAAACCCACAGTGTGAGGTTGGTAGGCATGTCCTCAGAGAGTATGAAGATAACTAGTGGGATCCCACAGGGATCCACGCTAGGGCCTCAGATATTTTGTATATACTTCTCTGATCTCCATGTCAAAAAGAGGGATCTGTGTTTAATCAAGTTTGCAGACAATTGTAAATTGGGTGTTACACTAAAAGCCTTTTTTGATATGCAGAAGTTATAAAGTGAACTTGTATGCCCATTGTTGGTATTTCAAAAATCAACCAAAACTAAATGTTAAACATTGGACGGCACAGTGGTGCAGCAGTAGTTTTGTCACCTCACAGCAAGAGGTTTGCCGGTTTGATTCTTGGCTGGGGTGCCTTCTGTGTGGAGTCTGTATGTCCCCCCTGCATTTGTGTGGGTTTCCTCCGAGTGCTCTGCTTTCTGCCCACATTCAAATACATGCATCTGGAGCATTTCTCTCCAGGCCTCCACTGAAAATTGGCTTTGTTCCAAGTCAGACTTTCCCAGTTAACAAATAAATAAACAGTGCAATATTGTTGCATTTGGTAAACAAACCCTACATCCAGATTATAGTATAGAAATCCCCATACTCCAAAACAAAGGTGTTGTGAGAGACCTTGGAATGGGGGTACATAATTTCCTCTCCTATGATCATCACATTGCATCAGCGGATAGGAAATCCATTTACCTGGTAAAGGTGATCACAAAGTGAATCTCCTCTACATCAAAAGGAACCCTTGCCCCTCTATATTGCACACTAAGGCCCATCATAGAACACAATATTTTTGCTATTTGTTTCATAGGTTTTGTTTTGTATGTACTCCTTTAAATCTTTCTGCAACAATATCGAATTTGAAGTGATTTTTTACTTTGTATCTATTCCATTCTCACAGCATATTTTAAGTGTGATCAAGTTCTCACAGAATTAACTCTGAAGAAGTCTATTGAATATTGACAAAAGTGCTTAGTTAATGCATCTTTCTGGAACTTGTTTATAATAGAAGTCAGTTTTATTAGCTAGTCAAGCTACCCCTGTGGTGTTTGTTTGGAAATTAAAGCCATTTTATCATCTTACCAAGCATTTGTGTACTCTGTAAAACCTCACAAAACTGTAATCATCACAGAGTAATTAGTGAAAAGAAAATGGAAAATCTGAAGTAATGGTTCAAAAACCAAATTTATTGAACAACCTTGTGCTAAGCGCTTTCATCCTAAAATAATGGACTTCATCAGAGCATGATTGCAATCCTTCTCACATTGAAATATATACAAGGCTTTCCCCAATCAAAAACTCTCCAAAAAATTACTTGATGAAGAAAATCACATGGCAAATAATCATGAGAAAGGTCACATGATAAAGGATTGCATAAATATTCATAAAATATTATAATCTTAGTGAGTGGTATGAAACGTTCTTTACGTAACAACTGAACATTATTAACTATTTTCCAAATGTAAAAACCCATTATTAAAAATGTTATATTTGGGGGGAGGATGGCCTAATGGTTAAGGTGTTTGCCTTACAAACACAACATGCAGGGTTTGAGTCTCACAAGAGATAATTGACTAAGCTTAAAATGGCTCGCAAGGGCGGTTAGCTTAGTACAAATCTATGAATAAACCTTCTTGGGGTTGGGAGGGTGGCCTAATGGTTGAGGTGTTTGCCTTACAAACACAAGGTGCAGGGTTTAAGTCTCATAAGGGATAATTGTCTAGGCTTAAAATGGCCCACAAGGGCAGTTAGCCTAGTACTAATCTATGAACCTATGAACCTATATAGAATATATAAAATAAATATAAAAAAAAATATCACAAAAGAACAGATCATCACTGTGCTCTCTAAAGTTAGAAACATAGCATCAATGGACTCTTATGGAATCCCAGGGTGCCTATTAAATAACTTGAAACCTGACCTAGCAGACCCACTAAGATCTCTACTTAATCACAGTCTCCAAACAGGCTTTGTCCCAGTAGAGTGGAGGATAGCAACAGTCATCCCTTTGACAAGGGGGGCCATCAACTGACCCAGAAAACTACAGACCCATAGGTCTGACTAGTTCATATGCAAGGCCATGGAAAGGATAATCATGGATCTGATTAACAGTGACATAGGAAATCTCCAGACTCTAGACCCAACTCAGTTTGGCTTTGTCAAGGGCAAGTCTGACCTAGTTAGTCTGGTGAACTTTTTTGAGAAGGTTACCAAAGCTATGGATGAGGGTAAGACAGTACATACCACCTAACTTGACCCGGCCAAGGCATTTGACACAATACTCAACTCGGGTATTATAGATAAACTCACAAAATGATGCATAAACCTCTAAGTCACCAGATGGAGAGTCAAATGGCTCATGGCTTAAACACATGTTGCTAGAGTTGGGGAATCCACATTCAGCAAGAGGCCAGTCAAAAGTGGAGCACCACAGAGCTCAGTTCTGGGCCCCCTCCTGTTAGGCATATAGTCCTCAGATATCAAGGCAAATGTAGATGGCCTTTTGTTGGCCAAGTTTGCTCATGACTGCAAGATGGGGGCAATCACTTACTCCCCAAACAATGTTGATATCCTACAGAAAGGTATGATGAAGACTAATGATTGTTGTTAGAGTCATAGCCTCAAAATAAATGTGAAAAAGTGCATATTAATACCCTATGAGAAATCAAATACCCCTGCAAGTTACAGCACTGATAGCACCCCCCCAAGACTGGACAAAGTAGTGAGAGATCTGGGTACTCAGATAGATAGTAATCTGAACTTTGTCCACCATATGTCCTTGGTGGTGAGGAAATTCTTCTATGTGGCTCAGCTAATAAGTAAGGGTATGGCATCCAGATCTAAGGATGTCATAGTATCACTCTTATTAGCCCACATCAAACCAATAATCAAGTACAATGCACCCTTTGACATATACCTCACCAGGCACCTGCAACAGTTGGAGTGTCTTCAAAGATTTCTCACCAGAAAAATACAGGGTATAACCAACATGTCATATGTGGATTGATTAAAAGCCCGCTCACTGTATTTAGTTTCCTACCAATTACCTATAAGGCAGTCTTTGTCTCAGCCCTGATGGAAGTGTTGCATATTCGCAAAACTAACTGCACAAGAGCTACCTGCTCCAAAGACCTAAACCTGATATCTGACATGAAAAGATCACGCTGGATAGACAGATATGTGTCCCAGATATTGCCCCTTTTCTGGAATAGGATTTCTATTCATGTGAAGCAGAGCCCTTCCCTGATCATTTTCAACTGCAATCTGGATCAACAGATAGGAAATTTGGTTGTGCCCATGTCCCATATGGACAGAGACAGTATGTAAAAATAGTCAAAGCCCTGCTTGCTGACTCTTGTTACCTTTCCCCTATGGATAGAATTTTGAGGAACTCTCTTGCTGATGCCATCTCTAGAAGAGAGAAATGCAAGAAAATGCCCTGATAAGTCAGAACTTTGTCTTCTGACAGGAAGGCCATGCTTTTAAGGGCTCTTAAGCTATTAGCCTAGTAATCGCCTATGAACTATATGTTAATACCGCTACAAACCCATGTTACAAACACAACTGAAAAAAATATACAACCTGATCAATATCTCTCTCTCTCCCTCATTACCTGCAAGATATGGGAATTGCTGCCTTCCATCTTACTAGGGCTTCATTCTTACTAAGAGTTAATATCTAAACTGACAAAGATATTTTGCAAGGTTTTTAAATGTATCTGTTTTAGAATACTGAAATTACTTAGTAGAATTATGTTTACCTTATTAATTCAACAATTTGTAAGGAACTATTTTCCCTTAATTACAGAAACATTTATATAATACAATACAATAATGGCATAAATCAGGGAGCCTTTCCATATTTCCTAGTCTTTCTTTATTCTTTCCCCTTTTCTAGTCTCCTGTTTAGGAGTCTCTTGCTATATTTATTCCTCATTACTCTCTCTCTGAAGACCATCTCTTAACTGCAGATACCGTGTGTACTGTGCATGCAGACATGTCTATATGTTTCATTACTTCATGTGTTGATATGCACATTCCGTCTTACTAATGAGATATGTAATCAAATTCCGTGATTACTGTTATCCCTGAAATATGCTTACTTTGGGAGATGATTTTTCATATTACTAATACTTATCAATCTCATTTGTTTGAATAATAATATTTCTCTCTGTTGAATTGCTTAGTGACATCCTATACAACTTACTCAGTAATGTCTTCTGAATTTGCATCTGTTTGGTTAAAACATTATAAAAGTATATTCTTTAGATGATTGTCACTGTTGAGATGACACCCCAACCCCATGTGCAAAAATGGAAACAAGGGGTAGTGGATGGATGGATGGATGGATGGATGGATGGATGGATGGATGGATGGATGGATGGATGGATGGATGGAGGGTTTGATTTAACAATCATTCTGTATTTTGAACCTGCTGCTTATTCACATCTCAGTCCTCATAAGACAATGTAATTAATTTTTCATGTTACATGCTAACAATATTTTGTATAACTCAATTCATCATGCTTTGTACAATTTAATTGAATATTGTAAAGTTTCACTAATGCTATGCTTGCATGTAAACCACCTGGCTGGCCTGATAAAAGTCCATTTAGACCATTGTTTTAACCTGGAAAAGAAATATAAATAAAGGAAATTAAAATATTTCCACCTGTTGTACTTTTTTGACTATCTGCCAGCACAAAAACAAATGGATGTAATAAAACAAATATCTCTCTCTCTCTCTCTCTATATATATATATATATATATATATATATATATATATATATATATATATATATATATATATATATATATATATACATAGATATAAATATACATATAGACACACACAGCCACATTTCGATATATATCAAACTAATAACAGTTCAAAATGTAGATACTCAAAATACTGAAAGTTATTAATATCAACAGCTCAAAATACCAACAGTTCATAATACTGAAACATCAAAATAAAGAACTAACAATACTAACAAAAAGCACTCAAACCCCACTGTAAATAAACTACAAAAACAGATGAACTTAACCAAAACAAAACACACAAAAAAATTCAAAACCATAGCAGTACCATGCAATGATGTTTGTCCGAATAGTGGTAATGTTATGGGAAGGGTTTTTTGAAGGTAAGGTGCAGGGTTAGAGTTAGCACATATTAAGAGTCTATATTAGACCATCGAAAAATTCAGTTCAGCAAATGGCATTTTCAGTGCACTTGCATCGAACATGTCGTTCATCAAACTGTTATATTAAGATCGCATTGAGATACATGAAGATTGGAAAATTTGCCCTTTCCTCACTGTAGTGCAATCTCAGAATTGGTATATGTAATTAGTGGGGTGTATGGGAGGCACAGCCCCCCACAAGAGCAGAATCCAATGAATGGCATTTCTGATGAAATGCTGTTTAAGTGGGTTTTCACTGATTTAATATAGACCCCGCATTAAAATGGGTGGTAGTGATGTGATATAATTACAGTCATTCAGTTTCTTCTGTTTATAAGGGGGCCCAGGACTGGCTGCTGATTTTGATTTGTGAATACCTTACATAACATAGAAATATAATGTACTTTAGGAAATTGCAGTGTTTTGGGCTTTTTTTCAAAATTATTAAGATGCTATTGGCATCATACTTCAAATATGTGCGTCCAGAATTAATCCATTAGGATCAGTGTGCCCAAGTCCTTCATCTTGAAAGAGAAGAGAAAGTAAAGAAAACATGGAATGAATCTTGATACTAAAATGGTGTATGATAAAACCATTTGGTTCTATTTATTTATAATATTTGAATCTGTGTTACTAAGGGCCCAATTCCAAAAGACTTGCTTTCAGTGTTAATGACCACTTACACTAAGAGCAGGTCCTTGGGAATCTGACTTCAGTGTGAATCTATTTAACAGACAGACCTTACACAAATGAAAATCACTTATAATAGCAGGTCTTTCAGAATCAGAGCAGACTTAGACTGAGAGCAATTATTTTGGAATCTGTCCCTAGGAATCTTCAAAAGTACCAAAATTATATAAGTAGTATAAGGAATGAAGTAAACTGTTCGATGTAGGCCATTTTTCCTAAAGGTAGCTGCAGATTAATACTGAAACAAAGTAAATTTGTTCTACTTTCTCCACTTTTGTTTTGTCAATTTTTTTGAGAAATTCGGCCAGAGCATAGGGAAACTTCCTCAGCTCTTTTCTTTTCTTCTGTTTGTCTCCTTCAGGCTGTAGGGTGGCTGCAGAATGGAGTAGGAAGAGCATGAGTCTGTAACTGAATGAAGTGAAAGTGTTATGCAAGAAAATACTGATTCAGCCATTTTGGTAAATACTTTGACCTGTGGGGGCATATCCAATGTGATTTTGAATGACTTATTCACAGAAAGAAAATCCTCTGAACAAAATGTGGTTTCATGGAATCAAATTATGGATTGAGTTGATTCTGTTGCTTCTTGTGAGATAGAAATGATGTCATAATGTTTTAAAAATTATTCTAGAACTAAGACATCTGTTTGGCAGTTGACCTCAGAGAGGCAAGTAAGGGTAGAGGCTTCTGTTGCATTTCAAAGTGAATCCTATATGAGCGTGGTCAAGAAGAATGTTGTAGGAACAGAATCACTGCCTTCTAGGATAAAGAGGTTTCCAGTGGTAAGAATTTCTTCTAAGACTGATTCAGTTATACACAGATATGACGTATGGGATAACATTGTTTTGGCTTTAGGCATTCTGTCTAAAGATATACAGACATTCTTCATATGGGTAGAGGCAGTTATTGTCAATTGATTTTTTAATCCTCTGCAGTGGCTAAAGCTGTTTGAAAGCAATGTGATTTACAAAACTGTGCTTACCATTGACCAATTATGATGTAGATTATAAATCAATTTAAAATGTTGACTTATTGTACAGTTATGAACTATGGACAGTGAAGAAGATGATGTCTGTTTTTTATCACTTGCTATAAAATAGTAAATGGTGTTTTGATAAACAACATTTATCGAGTGTGGGTTGGGATGCACTTGTTACTTTAAATTTGGATAATGGGGTAATACAACATATTTCTACTGTTATCATGATTACTAGACATAAGGCTTATTCACTTATGTCCACTATGAAGAACAGCCTAAACCTGTTTTTGTGGTGCATTGGGTTATTTAATTAATGATTTTACCAAATATAAATGGCAGAAATGTGGTGAAGTTGGTCATACCATTAAAAATTTTGAAAAAAAAAACTGTCAGAAATGTAAAGTCTCTGCATTTCTGGTTTGATTGCCCAGAAATTTTGGAAGTAGAGAATCTTCAATGTTCATCTCAGTGTCCAAAGATTGTTGATAGTAGTGTGGAAGCTGCATTTATTGATCCAAATATTCCTACTTTTGTATCTGAGGGTGGTGATGGTGGGAGAAATGTAGAAATTGAAGATTTAGAGCAAGATGTGCTAGAAGTGATAGTTGAATGCCAATGGTAGTGATGATCAAGGAAAGTCTAAAGCATTTATTCAAAATGGTTGAAAAAGCATAAAATATAGCAAGGTCTTAAAATGTTCATAAAAAAAGGGGAAAGTAGGAAATTAAATTCTGTTGTTCAAAAACTAATAGCATTAATAATGAGAAAAGGTGATTTATACCAACAGATGTTTGTTCTTCTCTTAAGTCTAATATTTTCTGCTTACCTGACATCACAAGGTTATCAGTTGAACAGTTAGAGCATCTTAAATATTGTTAGGGTTCTGACATTTTTTGGTCTCCTGTGGAGGATGTTTGTTGTGGTATAACAATTTTAATTACACCTTATTTGCACCTTTTAGGCTAAATTGCAGTTTCTCCAAGAATGTATGGCCAGACTAATCTCTCTCTCTCTCCCTCTCTCTCTCACTCTCTCTCTCTCTCTCTATATATATATATATATATATATATATGTATCAACTAATTTGAAGGATAAAGAATTGTTATTTGTGTTACTGTGACTTTCCCTATTATTTGTGTTAGGTGACTTAAATTGTCAGTTGAAACATGTTAAAGGTGAAATTAAAAAGATGTTTTGTTTTAATTAAACCATTATATTGGTTATACATACAGGTGATGACCTTTGATTACCAAAATTGATTAATTTGCTTATTGTTTATTTATTTATTTATATTTGGTTGCCGTTGTAGTTCACTGATCTCAATGGCCATTTGCAGGCACAGTCTGGGGTTTAAAATTATTACAACAATTCATAAGTCATTTCTTTTTTTGATCGTATGGCAATTTTATTTTCTATTTCTTTCACATTGGATTATTTTATTTTTGGTCCAGGTGTGAAGAACTTTCGGGATAGGTAGTGAATTCTGCTGAATGGACATCTGAAGAGAATTGTTTGTTCCTTTTTATCGTTAGCATAAAAAGTTGTAGTAAGATATTGAAAATTATTTGTTAGATAATATAAAGAAAATGTAATGTTGATTGTGCAGTATCTAGAAGACAGTAAGATAATTTAACTTGAATATAGACAAAAGTATATTATCATTAATGGTACTAGAGCTGATATATTTCCTTTTCTTGCTACATGTTAAAAGGCATTTAATATGTATAAGTTGTAGGATTTACAAGGAAATATATGAAAAGAGCAGAAGGGCATTATGGTTATTGTAGGAAGTTATGTGGAGAAGATGTACAATCTTTTTGGTCCTCCTACTTTAAATCGGTCTGTTAATTAGGTTCATAGATTCATAGGAGGTTACTAGACTATTGGCCGTAGGGCCTTTATAAATAGGTCTAGCCATGTTATACCCTTGATCCTTACTGACCAGGTTGTATGGTCTATATTTGCAGTGTGAGTCTATGATCAGCACCAACTGCCCTTATTCGAGAGTGACATAGTTGACACGCTTGGGTATATTTACAGTCTCCCATCCAATTGTCTAAGTTACACTTAAATAGGGTCATTGAGGAGCTCTGTTTTACATGAATTAGAAGTTTGTTCCAGAGGAGTGGCAATCTCTGGGAGACATATCTGTCTCTCCAGCATGTTCTGTTAATGTCACAGGCTAGATTAAGATCCCTAGAGTAAGTGAATTTTGTCCTATTTGACTTGCAGATGTGCAGCATTTCCATTAGGGCAGGGTCTGAGACTGCTCTGTAAGCCAGGCACAAATCGCTTCTCAACAGCCTATAAGATAAAGAGTACACTGACAAGGATTTCAGTCTGTCTATGTAGGTCGTGTGTAGAAGGCCCTGAATTTTCTTGGTGAGAAACGTCTGAGGTCTCTCCAGCTGCTGCAGGTGTCTGGTGAGATACATAGGTTCATAGGCTCATAGGTAGGTACTAGGCTATCGGCCCTGGGGCCTATACAAGCCCAGCCAAAAAGGTACCCTGGCTTTTGCCACCCAAGAAAATTATTTTCCTGTACCACTGTCTAGCAGAGCCACAGAAGTGATCCCCGGGGTGAATTTCTTATTTCCCATCCAATCATCAAGATGTTTCTTGAGGAGTGCTAATGAGGAGCTTTGTTTGATATATATAGGTAGTTTATTCCAGAGTATGGAAAGTTTCTGGGACAGGAATCTATCCCTTTGGCATGTTCTGTTTATTGTGGTGACAAGGTTTAGGTCCCTAGAGCATGTAGCTCGGAGGGATTGGGATTTCTTTAAGTGGAGCATGTCCAACAGCTCTGGTTTTGACATAGCTTTGTATGTTAGGCAGAGATCACCTCTGAGTAGGCGATATGCGATGGAGTAAAGCTGGAGTTTTTTGAGACAGTCTAAGTACGGCATCTATTTGAGGCCAGTAATCCTCTTTGTGCAGTATTTCTGTGGCCTTTCCAGTTGTTGTAGATGTCTTGTGAGGTACATACCAAAAGGGACTTTGTACTCTATAATGAGTCTAATGAGTGATGAGTAGAGGGGAACAATGACCTCTTTTTTTCTGGATGAGAAACCTTTTGTGATGAGGTATGCCACGTAGAAGGATTTCCTGACTACTGTGGTGATGTGATTATCAAAGGAGAGACTACTGTCTACCTGTGTCCTAAGGTCTCTTATCACACTTTCAGTGTTAAGTATACTACCGCCTATGTTGTAGTTCATGGGTACAGAGTTTTTACCAAAGGGGATGACAATGCACTTTTTGGCATTGAGCTTGAGGCCATGGCTTTGACACCAGGCATCTGTCTCAGTGAGGCCCTTTTGTAGGATGTCCACATCGTTAGGAGTTTTGATTATGGCTCCTAGTTTGCAGTCATCTGCGAACTTCATTAGTCAAAGACCTTCTGTGTTAGCCTGTACTTCAGAAAAGTAGATACCAAACAGGAGAGGACCCAGGACTGAACCCTGTGGTACTCCACTTGTCACTGGTCTGAAGTCGGATTTGGAGTGTGCTACTTTCACAGTATGGGTTCTGTCAGTGAGCCAGTTGGCAACCCATCTTGTGACATAGGGATTTATACCTAGTTTAGTGAGTTTATCTATAATTCCAGAGTAGGGGATGGTGTTGAAAGCCTTTGCAAGATCTAGATAGGCTGTGTGAACCACCTTACCCTCATCTACGGCTTTGGTGACTGCTTCAAAGAAGTCTATCAGGATTAGAAGACATGATCTGCCTTTTACAAACCCGAACTGGGTGGGGTCCAGAGTTTGGCGATTACCAATGTCTTTGTTTATAAGTTCCGTGATAATACGTTCCATGGCCTTGCAGACCAGGCTCATCAGGCTAATGGGGCGGTAGTTCCCGGGGTCCATGGTGGCTCCCCCCTTGTGGAGTGGGATAACCATCACTGTGCGCCATTCTGCAGACACAAAGCCTGTGGTGAGGCTATGACTGAACATGGTACTTAGGTGGGGTGCCAGTTCATTCTGTAGCTTGTGTAGAACGCAGCTTGGGATGTTGTCTGGTTCCATGGATGCTGTGTTCTTGGCTTTGGAGAGTGTGGTTTTTACCTGTGCAGCCGTGATTACAAGAACTTTGCATTCTTCCGGTATAGAGATGGCCTCTTTAGGGAAGCATTATATTCTTTTAGTGGTCTGATGAGGGATGAGTATAAGGAAGTTATAACATCCTTAGCACTGGATGCAATGCCCTTACTTATGAGATGTGCAACACAGAAGATCTTCCTTACCGCTGTAGACACATGGTGATTAAAGTTATGTTTACTATCCACATGTGTTCCCAAATATCTCACAACAGAGTTTGAGGTAATGGGGGTACTGTCAAAATTGTAATTTTCAGGGACTTCCCCTTTGGCAAAAGGGATGACAATGCATTTTTTTGCTGTTAGTTTAAGTCTGTGGCTTTGGCACCAATCATTTGTCTGTGTAAGCCCTTTTTGTAGTATGTCAGCATCATTGTGGGATTCAATGATTGCACCCAGTTTGCAGTCATCTGTGAACTTTGTAAGCCACAGGCCATCTATTTTGACCTGAACATCTGAGAAATTGATTCCAAACAGTGGGGGGCCCAGCACAGATCCTTGTGGTACACCACTGGTAACTGGTCTACTGGTAAAGGTGGAATCCCCAACTCTGACTGTATGCATTCTGTGGGTGAGCCAGTTGGCTACCCATCTAGTGACATATGAGTTAATTCCCAGCTGGGTGAGTTTCTCAATGATGCCTGAGTGAGGGACTGTGTCAAAAGCCTTGGCTAAGTCAAGATAGGCTGTATGTACTGTTTTGCCTTCATCCAGGTCTTTGGTGGCATTCTCAAAGAACTTCATCAGGTTTAATAAGCATGTTCTACCCTTAACAAAGCCAAATTGGGTCAGGTCAAGAGTTTGAAGGTCACCTATGTCTTTGTTGATAAGGTCCATGATGATTCTCTCCATGGTCTTGCAGATAAGGCTGGTTAGGCTTATGGGTCTATAGTTCCTAAGGTCAGTTGATGGACCCCTTTATGTAAGGAAATTACTGTTGCTGTTTTCCACTCTGCTGGGGCAAAGCCAGGTATTAGACCGTGGTTGAAGAGAGTGCCAAGTGGTTCACTAAGTCCTGTTTTAGACCATTTAGTAGGCAGCCTGGAGCATTATCTGGTCCAATAGAGGTTGTGTTTTTGATCATGGAGAGTTCAGGTATGACCTGCTCTTTGGAGATACTAGGTAGAGGACTGGTGAGAGGTATGCTTTGGGTATGTTTAGTGGCAATGGGGGGGGGGGGTGAAGTTTGCACCAAATCTGTCTGCAAGCAGGTGGAAAATGTTCTCAGGGTCAGTATGAGTGGTACTGTCCACTACTAATTTGGCACAAAGCTGGGCCTTCTCTTTTAAATTTCTGATGTAGCTAAAGAATGTCTGCTGATTATCCTTAGGTAGGAATCCTATTTTAGCTTCATAATTGGCTTTAGAGGACTTTACAAGATATCTAATTTGCTTGCCCAAGCTGTGGAAGGTGTTCTTCCTCTGTTGAGTCAGTTCCATCTTGTTCTTAGACATTAGTTTCTTCCGTTTGTTGTATAACTTATTTATGCTTGATGTCCTCTAGGGTGGTTTGTTTTTTTGTGAGGAACTTGTTTTGATCCATTCAGGTGCAGTCAAGTCTATACATTTGTACAGGTGTTCATACTGGGCATTTGTGTACACCTCTGTATACAAGTCATTGTTGACAGTGGTAGCTGGGAGCTTGAAAATATTTATGCCATCACTTAGGAGGCTATAGTTTGCTTTGGAGAAATCTTTCTTCCTCTTTGCTCTGGGGGGGGGGGGGGTCAGGTATGATCATTACTAAAACTGAGACTGATTTATGATCTACTACGGATGAGACTGATTTATGATCAGACCTTACCAGGGAGGGCAACACACAGGGGTAGTGCAGAGACCCCCTGTGTTGGTGAGTACTAAGTCTAGGACATTCAAGCCCTTTGTGGGGGTACAGACTATCTGTTCTAGAGCATTTGTATTGACAAAGTCTAGGAACCATAGAACAAGCATGTTTGTGCTCATGACTAATAAACAACAAATGAGCACCAAGACATTTGTTGTTTATTGATATCATGGTGTTCATTTGTTGGTTATTGGTCTTGACTTGAGCACTTTTCCTCCTTTTTGTGGTTTGTGTGCTCATGACTCCCAACTGATGAAAGGATAATTGAAATCGCCCATGACCAAGGTGTTTGGCTATATAGTGAGTGATTCAAACAGGTCCAGGTAGGCAGAGTGGTTCTTGTGGTTCATGGTGGGCAACCTATAGCTAACAATGATATGGAAGGGGGTTTTGCCTACAGTTAGTTGGACTTGGAGTAGCTCTAGTGAGTCATACTGTTTGACCAGTCTTGAGGTGTATTTGTCTTTAATGAAGATGGAAGCACCTCCTCCTTTGTTTCTTTCATGCTTGTTTTAAAGTCTGAATGTGTGGAAGGCATTGTAGCCTTGCATGGCTGGGGTGCTGTTTGCAGCCTTGAACCATGTTTCAGACATCGGCATCTTCCAGGGTAAGTAGTACTTCCCTTGAGTGCAGTTTCCTATTTATACTTCTAGCATTAAGCAGCATAAACTTGAGTTTGTCTCTTGTGGATTTTTTTTATGCCAGGACTTTTGTTGTTATGACATTGCCTAAAAAAGGCACTATGGGGGAGGCAAGTACCTTTGCCAGTAACCAAAAGCCAAGAGGCAACAGATGAAGAGCTTGTGTATGTAACTTTAAGAAGCATTTCCATATGTAAGCACATACATATAAATAGTGAGCATGTGCAGGCAGCAGTGCCATTTTGAGTGAACAGACAGAGTGTTAATATGTATGAGTGTGGTAGTCAGTCTGTTTATAAGTTTATTTACATTTAAGTTACAAAGCCTCATTCTTGATGAGTTTGTGTGTAATAAAGCTGCTTGAACTGAATCCATAACCACTTGTCTGTTTTATTCTGACCAGACAAGCGACATGGTGTCAGAATCAGGATTGAGAGTGCAATTTATTCAAACCATAAGGTGCGGAGTTGAAGGTGAAGGTATATTGAGCAGTGTTCAAAAAAATCAAAAAGGGACAGAAAAGAAAACTACAGGTAACCAAAACATGCACAAATGATTTATTTATCAAAGAAAAATGTCAGTAAACTACTATACAAATGCACTGTAGACCAAGCTTGTAATAAACTCCCAACATACATACATTCCATTACCCACCCTATACACTTTAAAAAGAACACAGACTTCAACTACTTAATACCAAGGCTTACACCTGCCAGGACCGTACCAAATTCCACTACACTGCTGTATTTTATTTATTTATGTTCTTCTGTTCTCTCCTACTCCTCAGACATCCTATTTTTCCACTTCTTGCTCTTTCTCATCTTACACATATACTTTACCAAGAGATTACATCCTTAAGCTTTACTACTCCTCCACATGTATATATGTATATATTGTTTGCCTATCTCTATTTACCCCACTATAAATATATCTAGTGAACCCAATCTCTCTCTATTGAAAGCTCAATTCCTGTATATATTTTACTAAAAAAAAGAAATTTGTTATTACTACTAGTTTATTATTAAGCATATGTATTTTACATCTATATTTCCTGACTTTATGTATTTTAATTTCTTTATCTTGGAGTGTGAATTTTATGTATTGCAAAATTGTTCTGTAACTGGTGCTTTTCTCCTCGGTAAATTGTCTGTAACTGGAGCTTTTCTCCTTCGGTCTCCACTGAAAATGGACCTCTGGCCCAGCTGGACTAACCCGGTTAACAAATGTCAATAAATAAATAAAATTTTGCAAAGAAAATGAAATGGAGCATTTGTAAGGCACAAAACATATTATTAATCAAATGAGTAGCACAAAACACATTATTAATTAAATGGAATATTCAAAACTATAATATTTGAAAAAAACTGCAGAAATATTCATATGGGGCTCATAATTACCTTTGGATTGCATAAAGAGCATGTTTAAAATAAAAAGAGCACAAGAAAAGTATAATGAGCATGATAAGAGGTTAAATAGGCATAATGAGTACAATAAAAGGGCAAAAATAAGCTTAAAGAGCAAGGCGACTGTATGTCTTTAGTAAAAGACCGTGTTTGGGCACAAACCACTATTTCGCATTGACCGAAGCCATTCAAAGCATAACTAGAGTTGTTTGAAGTATCTCAGAGTGTGCAAAGTGTTTTCAGAGTGTGTGCTTTATTACGGTGCAATTATTGCAAAGAGTTTGCTGTGTGGAATGTACAGTTATATTGCAGAGTGCAGTCAAAGTACAGCCATTTTGAAAAAAGTTTCTTGTGCTGTGTACATTTATCACAGATGCCACCATTTCAAGGTGTTTCTTACACTGTACAGAGTTATTTTACAAAGTACAACCATTTTGAAAGGTTCCTGCGCTAGGTACAGTTTATTTGGAAAGTGCATTCATTTTGAAGTGTTTCTTACTCTGATTCATCTGCTGTGTACAGTTTATTCACAAAATACAGTAATTTCAAAGTAGTTTCACAAAGTACAGTGATTTTAAAGTATTCTTGTGCTACAGAGAATTATTTGGCAAAGTACAGTTGTTTCAAAGAATCTGTTATGCTATTGGACATAATTACAAGTTCTGGCATAAAAGTCTGACATATATTTATGTGTGTATGTTCGTACATAATTTCAAGCACCTTCACTACAGTGTGTTGATATGGCAGATACATTTAACAGACCCAGTCCACTTGTGTTTGATTATAATATTGCTGAGAACTGGAGGGTATTTGAGCAGGAATACGATATTTTCATTCAAGCAGCTTTTTCTGACAAACATGCACATACAAGGGTATTCATTTTGCTTAACCTAGCTGGGTCAAAGGCCATTGAGAAAGAACGGTCATTTGTCTATGCACCAGCAGTATATGCAAGAGAGGGTGAAAACCACTGCATTGTTATACCTGGTGAATCAAGGGAAGACCCTGAGTGTTTGAAACGTAAATTTAGAGAAATGTGCAACCCTCAGACAAATGTTACATTAGAGAGGCACCTATTTTATAGAAGAGACCAAACGCCAGGTGAAACTTTTGCAGCTTATATCACTGACTTGAGAAATAAGGCTAAAATGTACAGATTTAGTGATTTGAAAGATGATTTAATGAAGGACAGGCTTGTATGTGGTGTTAATAATGCTGTAATGAGAAAATTTTGCTTTGTGACAGTGATTTAATGTTGAGAAAAACCGTAGAGATTTGTCAAATCCATGATCTCACAAAAAGGCACACAAATATGCTGACAAGTGATAAGAGCTTAGTTTCAGCAACCTCTAGAGCAAGGAAGGACAGCATGCAGCATGTGGCAAGCAGAAGCAGGCCTAAGCAATACGGGACCCATAAAGTATTAGCAAGTTCCAAGATTAGCTCAGCAAAATGGACACACTCAGTGCAGTTTAAGGGTGAATCAGCAAAACCCAATCCAAGTCTTATTGATAACTGTCGTAATTGTCGTGCCAATCATGAGTCTAAAAGAGAGAAGTGCTTAGCATTTGGTCAGCAATGCCCAAAGTGTACAAAATGGAACCACTTTCAAAAGTTTTGTAAATCAAGCAAACCTCATTCAATTATTAAAAAAGGTCACTCAAAAAAGCAAGTTGATTATATAGAAAGCTGCAACCCTACTTTCTATGTAGATGGCGCATCAGTGGTCAGTGAAAAGGTTAATGCAGTAGATTTATTGCCAAAGAATGAAGTATTTTGTACTGTCCTGATCAATGGTAAGCCCACAGAATTCAAAGCACGCAATGGTTCAAAGTGTAATGTGATGTCAGCAGAGTGAGAGCTGGTGAGCAACTTAATTTAGCCAATTGTGCAAAGCTTGTTGCTTATGGAGGTGAAGAGATTCAAACCGAAGGCTCAGTAGTACTGTCATGCTATTCGGCTGGGAACAGTGACAGCTTTCAATTTTATCTAGTTAGAAGACCTGTGCAGTCATTATTAGGTCTCAGAGACAGTTTGATAATAAAATTACTTTCTTTTATTAAAGAAGCACATAATGTAAGCACATGTCCCAATTCCACCTTTACTGATGCTATTTTCTCAGAGTATGCTGATGTTTTCGAAGACAAGTTAGGCAAACTTCCAGTTGTATACACCATGAAAGTAGACCCAGAGGTCAGTACAGTGGTCAGACCAGCAAGGAGAGTTCAAATAGCTATGTAGGACAAAATCAAAGTCCAGTTAGACAAAATGGTGTAGCAAGGTGCGATCTGTCCAGTCACAGAACCATCATGGTAGCTGCTCATAAGAAAAGTTCAGATGAAATCAGAATATGCATTGACCCAAGAGACTTGAACAAGGCATTAAAGAGACCTCATCATCCTATGCGTACAGTCGAGGAGGTTTCCACCCTCATGCCAAATGCCGCTGTTTGTTCTGTCTTAGATGCAAAGAGTTCATTTTGGCAACTAATGCTAGATCACAAATCTTTATTACAGACTACATTCGGTAACCCATTTGGTAGATACAGATACCTCAGGATGCCTTTTGGAATAAATTCTGCCAGTGAAATCTTTTAGCGTGCAATGGAGCAAATTTTTTCGGGCTATCTGTGTGCTATAATAGTTGATGATTTACTGGATAGAGGCAATGGTAATGTAGAACAAGACAGAAACTTCAGGAAAGTTCTGGGCAGACCGTGTGAAGTGAACTTAAAGTTCAATCCTCTGAAATGTACATTCAGATCACTAGAAGTTACTTATGTAGGTCATTTATTTGTCAATACTGGTTTACAACCAGACCCTTCTAAATAAGCAGCCATTCTTCAGATGCCAGCCCCAGATAATGTCCAAGCCTTAAAGCATTTTCTTAGTATGGTTAACTATTTGGGCAAATTTATCCCTGACTTTAGTGAGTTATCAGCACCTTTAAGAGAGCTGACACACAAAAATGTTGCCTGGTCATGGTTAGAACACCAGAGAGCATTTGGTAACCTTAAACAGCAAATTGCCAACCCATCTACATTGAGATCCCATGATGTCCACAAACCAGTAGTTCTTTCCTGTGATGCTTCAAAGTTCGGTCTTGGTGCAGTTATTTTTCAGGAGGGCAGACCTGTCGCACATGCATCTAGAACTCCTATCCAAACTGAAATGCAGTATGCTCAAACTGAAGTTCCATGATTATATCTATGGCCGAGCTATCCAAATAGAAACTGGTCATCAGCCTCTAGTCACTATTTTAAAGAAGCCTATACATACCACTCCAGCAAGACTACAAAGAATGATGCTTAGTTTACAAAAGTACAATTTCAAAATGGTCTTTACAAAAGGCAAGCCTCTTTTTCTGGCTGATACCTTATACAGATTGCCCAGAAATACCACAGAACAGCTTGATGCATTGAGTTTTGACTTTGATGTCATGGAAGTGCATAATTGTTCTGCCACAAGACTTGATGAGCTAAGACATCATACAAAGACTGATCCAGTTTTGCAAAAGCACAAGCACTTCATCAATGTTGGATGGCCGTCAAAGCAATCCTGTGTACCGCCCGAAGTACAACCTTATTTTTCATACAGTGATAAGATGCTGATGGAAGATGGTATCATTTTCAAAGGTCCAAAAGTCGTTGTTCATACTTCCTTACAACGTGAATACATTCAGATTTTGCACTGTGGCCACCCAGGTTCTAATTCTACCAAACGAAAGGCAAGAGGATTAGTATTTTGGCCTTCTCTATCGAAAGACATTGATAAAGTGCTTTCTTCTTGTTCAGTGTGCAACAGTACTAAGCCACATTTGCAGAAAGAGTCACTTCAACTAAGCCAAATTCCTGAACTACCTTGGTCTACAATAGCCACTGACATATCTGAGTGGAACAATCAGCAATACTTAGTGTTGGTAGACTCTTATTCGAACTAGTTTGAGATCAATTTGCTACGTAACCTAATGTCCAGTGCTGTTATTATTAATATGAAACGTGATTTCTCAGTTCATGGTAGTCCACACAAAGTTATTTCTGACAATGGTACCTAGTTTACCAGTCAATTGTTTCAGAAAGGTGCAAAAGAGTGGGACTTTATCCATGTTACTCGTAGTCTGGAATACCCACAGTCAAACGGCCTTGCTGAACGTGCAGTACAGAGTACAAAGCAATTACTAGAGAGGGTCAAAGCATGACAATACTGATATCTTCTTGAATTTACTTAATCTCAGAAATATACCCCATGATGATTTACTTGGCTAGCCTGCTCACAGACTTCTTTCTAGGCAAACCAGAACAACCTTGCCTATCAATTCTAGTTTGTTGGTGCCTAGTACTAAAAACAACAAAGCAATCAAAGGCCAACTTTTTCAGAAGCCTTCATTTCAGAAGCCCAGCTATGATAAAATGAGCAGATTTCTTTCTCTGTCGAACTAAGGAGAGATAGTGAGGATGCAAACGGCGAAAGGCTTTGGTCAAGTGAGAGGTATATGTGCCAAGCAGAGATCCTACTTAGTGGAATCTGAGAGTGTAGAATACAAGAGAAATCACAGGCATCTTCTTCCTGTGTCAGAAATGATATTGCAACATCATACCTGTGATACAGACTCTAGATCTCAGAGCAACCTTGACAATGTTCATACCAAAGAACATGTCTCAGTATCCATTTCCATTCCTGACAATGCCCCAGTTGTCCCCAAAATTGAAGATTCCTTGAAGGCAGTCCCTGTTCCTAGATCCAATTCTGACTTTTATGTTACACAATCAGGTCATATTTCTAGACCTAATGTAAAATACACAGCGACCTGGATGTGGTTGTTTTATATGTGTCTAATTTTGGATGATTGCATGTCAGAGAATTAGTTCTGTATAACTGCATGTCAAAAGATATTTCTGTGTAATTGCATGTCATTGATTACTGTTATTTAGCATATGATCTATTATTCAAAGAGGGAGGATGTAGAACAAAGCATGTGTATGTAACTTTAAGAAGCATTTCCAAGTGTAGGCATGTGCATATAAATAGTGAGCACGTGCAGGCAGCAGTGCCATTTTGAGGGAACAGACAGACCGTTAATATGTATGAGTGTGGTAGTCAGTCTGTTTATAAGTTTATTTAAGTTTAATTTACAAAGCCTCATTATGGATGTGTTTGTGTGTAATAAAGCTGCTTGAACTGAACCCACAACTGCCTGTCTGTTTTATCCTGACCAGATGAAGGACAAAGACCATCTCTGGCAAAGCAATGTGGTTTGTCAACTATAGCTTCCCAGGCTGACAGAAACCTTATTCTCCTGAAATGAGACCAGAAGCTAAGCCAATTGTTGAAGTCAATCATTTTTGGTTTATATTGAGGTGTCATCCTGGGTGAAGGTAGAATGCTGCTTAGGGCTAGGGACATACCTGCCTGGGGCACATAATCTGAGAGCTCAGTCATGTCTCTCTTCATAAAGTTCAGTGAGGTACATCTCAAGTCATTCAGTCCAACATGGACTATGACAGAGTCATAATGGTACTTGTTGTTAAGAGACTTCAGTACATGTGTGATCTGATAGATCCTGGCACTTGACAGGCATCTGACTGTGACCTTTTCCTTGTCCAACCTAGTGAGGAGGACATTTGTGTGTCTCACTATGGACTCACCTATGACCAAGGCATTTGGTTTTGAGGTGTTTTGTCTTAGTGGCTTATTGGATGAGACACTGTTGTGTGTATTATTATGTTGGGTCTGAAGTGTGTGCAGTAGGATTGCGCTTGGGAGGTCTCTGATCTTTAGGTAGGCTTCTAGCGAGTACCTCCTTGTATGTGAGTTTATGTGTTGTGATCTTGTTATGTGCAAGAGGTGAAGAGTGTGTGTGCTGACAACCTGTTTGATATCTTTTGTGCTGTTATGTGAGAGAACTGATTCCAAATTCATAGTATAGATACATCTCTCACATATTATATTTGTTTGTTTTTGGGGTAACTGGTTGTCAGTATACATGAGGCAATTGCTACATTGCATCAGGATCTCATGTCAATCAGGCTGGCTGAAGAAATGGTAGGAAACTGTCTATCCATTATGGCAGGTATATACTGTAATAACTAGTGGGGAGTGTGTAAGATGGACCAGGTTTTGCTGTAAGACTAACAAAAAGCAGCTATTCTATGGAGGGCTAGGGGTAGAAAACTGCATCAGTGCTTCACAATGAACAACTGAGTTGCTTGCAGGGCAGTAGTGTAATCTTTGAGCATCTCCTGTAAACTGAGTGAAAACTCAGGCAAACACAAAGCTTAAATACAAGTGAAGCCAAATGATGTTAAACAAAGTAGCCAAAAGGAAAGCCCAAGTCTGAGCATTATTCCAGCAATCATAACTCATTAGGGTGCAAGGGGGCCATTATACTGCAAGATGGCTAGTTTTAGTGCTCAAATGATACCAAACAGTCTAGATTCAGCAAGCCTGAATCTAGCCCATGCTACAAAATGCAGAAGTACTAGAAATTCAAAGTGCAGAAAATTGCAGTCACAACAGCAAAAAAAAAAAAAAAAAAAAACAGTTTAAATAAAGCAGCAATTCAGTAGAATACTCGCACAAGAGTATAGACCACCTGATTCTGATAATGGTTTTGACAATGTTTGCTTGGATAATGACATTGTTATGGAATTCATTTTAATGTTGTGTACTGTAAATGGTGATATTTCCCCTGGTCCTGATGAAAATTCTAGTTCTTTTAAACTGAGACTGAGAATGATCCAATGGGATCAGTGCTCTATCCCACTTAACAGACTGTATAAATAAATAAATAATAAGGATATGAATAGGAAATATTTTTTGTTGGTATTGAATCAATAGCTAGAATTGAATGGCTTGAATAAGGACATATGCAGAAAGAGAATTCATTATTTAAATCAAGAGATAAGGTCTTTTTATCAAATTGGAGACGATTATATTTAGCAAACACTGATAAGTTTTTATAAAGATTCTTTATAACAGACTAAGCAAAGTTTTATTATCTAAACTTTATGTTGGTGTTTATGATTTGAAAGGAATATCTACTAAGAATGTTTTATTGTTGATTAGGGAGGTTATAGATAGTATTTTGTTTTGTAAGAAAAACACTGATGTAGTAGCTTTTGATTCTTTTAAGGATTTAGACACATGGACTTATGATGATTTATGGTCAGTTCTTGACAGATACAATGTTAGTTGTATATTCAATCAATGCATTAGAAAGATTTATGAGGATTCTTGGGTTTATCTGCTTGTAAATGGGTTTTTGGGAAAGATATTTTAATTTCTCAAGGGGTTAAACAGTGTTGCCTTTCAAGTGTTTTTTTTGTTTGCTTTAACCTTGTCTGCAGTATTAGATACTAGTTTATCATCATATGATTTTATGAAATTGGAGATAGTAGATGGTCTATAGCTTCCTCTTTCTTTAGTTTATACAGATCCTGCTGCTTTTAACTTGAACTCATCTTGATGGATCTCAGAAGTTTTCAGGGATTTAGATAGGGATTATAATCCTGTTGGTTTATTTTTAGTTTTAAAAAATGTAAAGGTTTTAGTAAGCAAAGTGATTGCCACTCTTGTTTATGTCTTTGGATAGTAGATGTATTTTAGGTGTATTGTTTGGAAAGGATTGTCATATTTCAGGTTGCTGAAATAGACAAGAGAAGAATTTATTACTTATCTATTAAGAAAAAAGTTGTATATTTTACACTCTGTGTGTTATTTAAGAAGTGAAAATAAGTTATTACAGGGTATTTTCTTCTCCTGAAGTGAAGGAAAATATATTTTTAGAATTTTTCTTTTCTTTTATTTGGAGTAGCCAATTAAATCCAGTAAAATCAGTATGTTGCATTGTTTGTTGGAAGAGGGTGGTCTGGAATTATTAAATTATATTGCTTTTGCATTCCTTACATTTATGTTATGTTTTATATCAATTAAATTATATCACATCATTTTTATTATGTAAGCTTATTTGGATAAAATATAAGGGATGGTGAGAAGGTGTTCTGGTGCTTAAACATATGCAGATTAGTGATTTTATATTATTAAAGGGTGAGGATAAGAAGATAATGGTTTAAAACTATTATGCATTTTTTTATGAATTACTGTGGAGAAATTTAAATGATTGTTTGAAACAAAGCATTAGAGAAAGGCATATGTGATTTAAAGATATGTTAGATCTGCAACATTTTTTTGTGGGGATGATATTGGGTAAGCTACCAGTGAAGGGTCTTATGAGGTATAACATTTTTTTTAACTAAGATTATGTGCTATTTGTCAAGTTAAAGAAACTATGGACTATCTTATAATTTCATTTTCTAAAGTAAAAGTCTTTTGGCAGAAGGTGTTTATAATATATAATTTATACTTATGAGGTAGTAAGATTAAACTATTTTAACATCTGGTTATCCTTTCCTGATGGCTGCAGACATAGAGCAATAAATATGATTGTATTATATATAGTTAGTGCTTTTTGGTGCTTATGGTTAGTAAGACATAATTGATTATTCTATAATCATTTATGAGATTGTAAGGTTATTTTAAAAAAGGTAAGAAAATGGTTTTGCCAAAAAGGAAGGGGAAATGATCTTTGGTTACTTATTAGTATAATTTTATTCTGTTTATATGTTAATTTTTGCTATTTGTATATATTTTTTATTTTGTGTAGTATATAAAATGTATAAAGCTCCTCTACTCTTTCCAGTCGGTGCCATGAAATATTTTACATCCACTGCAAACTCAAGCAGATGAGACCTCTGCTTAACATCTTATGTGAAAGATGACATACGCTGTGGTGCAGCTCCCCCTAATTCTGTAGTGCAGTGTCAACAATCTACTCACTGGGAATGGGAATAGAACCCAGAGCCTTTTGGTGTTTTAACACTAAAGACAAGTGCACTACCTGTTGCACCACTGACACCACTTGTTCTGGGAAAGTGAGGACACTAAAGGACACATTTCATTATTTTGGGATGACATTACATGTGTCTTATAAGATAAGCCGCAGCCACTGACAAAACTGAATACAGCCCTACAACTATTTGTAAACTTAACAGTACTGACAGTTAGCCTACAAAAACTTTAAGCTCTTACTTTAATTAGCACATTTTCTAAACACATGATAAATATTTTTCCATATTAACATTATTAGCAGAGTTCAGTTTCTATTTACAATAAAAGTTCAATATGTCATCAGAACAGCTCAACGATTAAATATCTATAAATAGTTTTATACAAACATATATCTAACCATCCAACCATCCATCCACCCAGCAATCCATCTATTTTCTAAATAATTTGTCCTAATGAGGATCATGATGATAGCAAGTTGAGTGGAGAAGGACAGGTATCTGTGTCTCCAGTAAAAGTGTCCAGCTCATTCTATGGCATCATCATGGGTTCTCAGATATAATGAGAGACATAATTAAACTAATGTATCCTAGAATGGCACCACAAACAATGTCCACTGGGCAGCTTTGTCTGGTGTAGATGTTTCCAAGGAGCATACTCAAATGATGCCCAAATTACCTGGACTGATTTATTAAGGAAGAACAGTGGCTTTACACTGAAATCCTCTTTGACTGATGAACTTCTTATTCAATAAAATAAAGTTAACCCAGCTACCTTGCCAATGATTATCTCTTCTGTTTTTGCATCCATAATCTTACACTAGTGGTCGCTATTCAAAATCATGGGCTTAGGTGAGAATAGAGATAGGAAATTGATTGAAATGTGATCTTTGTCCTCTGACTAAACTCATACTTCAGCATTACAAGCTGATGCAGTGTCTGCAGTACAGCCTGTGGTGCACCCAATCACTGATCAATCTCTCAAGCTCCTCTTCCTGCACATGTGACCAAGACTTCAATGTACCTAAACTCTTCCATTTGAGTATGCTGCTGTGTATGACCTTCACATACTCTTTTTTTTCTGAGAGACAACTATGACCTTTGATTTTGAAGTACTGTTTTTCCATTCTACACATTTAACAGCCAAGCCACAGCAAATAGCTTTTGGTTGAGCTTAAAAACAGTTTATCAAATTGTCATGGCAATTAGCACAACGGATTAAGGATATGAGCTGCTAATAGGCTGCTTCCAGTAATGCCAGTTCAAATTCAAGGACAAAATTCCCAACATAAAAACTCCATCTAAAAGCAACCTCAAGGTTATGCTGCTAAACGCTAGGAGTCTTGAAATGAAGCTGCAGTCACTGGATGCTGTCCTCACTTTGGAAGACTTAGACATTTGTGCAGTCATGGAGACCTGGTTAAGGCTGTAGAGAGCATCCCAACTAGACTGGGCTACACCTCCTTCCTCACATTCAGACCACAAACTGAAGGCATGAAAACTAAAGGAGGTGGTGTATCAATATTCATTAAAGATAAATACACCTCCAGATTGGTTAAACAGTATGATTCCCTGGAGATACTTTAGGTGCAATTAACTGTTGGTAGGGCACCTATTCAAGTCATTGACAGTTACAATATGCCCTCCATGAATCATAACACCCACTCTGCCTATTTGGATTTACTTGAGTCTATCAAGATACATCCGAACACCATGGTTTTGGGTGACTTTAACTACACATCCATTGACTGGGTAAATGCTCTAACTCACTTGCCCAAAACTTCCTCAACTTTGTTAACTGCAATGCACTGGACCAGTTTGTTGACACCCCTACAAGGGGTGCCAACATCCTGGATTTGGTGCTTACCAATATGGGGGACCACTGTAGCACTCCCACTGTGAGGTCTTCCCTAGTGAGATCTGACCACAAATTAGTCTCATTCAAAGTAACAATCAAACCTGACCCCCCTCCCCCAGCAGCAACTAAACTAAAAAACTTCTCCAAAGCAGATTATAACCTCTTATGGGATGGTATAAATAGCTTTACTGCACCTCCCCCCACAGATGGAACTGGCAACTATGCAGACTTCTACACCAATGCTTTGTACAAACACCTGTATAACTGAATTGACTTGGCTGTACCTGATGGGACCAAAACAAGGTCTTCAAGGAAGAGCAAACCTGCCTGCTGGACAACTTCCATTAACAGGCTTTACAATAAGATGAGGGAGTTGCTGTCTAAGAGTAAGAGGGAGCAAGCCCTAAACTGGAAACATTCTCTCCTCAGCTTAAACAAGCAAATAATACTTCTTGTGAAGTCCTCCAAAGAAAACTATGAATCCAAATTAGCTTCATTGATTAAGGACAACCACAAGGCATTCTTTAGTTACATCTGTAACCTAAAAGGAAAGGCCCAGATGTGCGCTGAACTGGTAGTTAATGATACCACACATACTGAGCCTGTGGACCTAGATAACCTGCTAGCCAACAGGTTCTGTGAAAACTTCACTCCCCCTGTTCCCACCACAAGTACCACATGACATCCCTACCACCTGTCCTCTACCTTATATGTCTATAGAGGAGGTCATTAATGCCCTCTCTAAGGCCAGAAACACAGCATCTATGGGACCTGATAACATCCCAGGTTGCATCCTACATAGGCTCAAACAAGAATTAGCAACACCACTGGGTACTCTTTTCAATCATAGTCTAAGCTCTGGCTTCATCCCAGCTGAATGGAAAATGACCACTGCTATCCCCTTACACAAAGGTGGTGCTTCCCCTGACCTCAGGAACTAAAGACCTATTAGCCTGACTAGCCTTATCTGCAAGGCCATGGAGAGAATCACCATGGACCTTTTCAACAAAGATACAGGTAATCTCCAGACACTTGACCCTACTCAGTTTGAGTTTGTCAAAGGGAGATCATGCCTGTTAAACCTGGTGGACTTCTTTGAGACAGTCAACAAGGCCCTGGATGAGGGGAAATCTGTGTATACAGCCTCCCTAGACTTAGCCAAGGCTTTTGACACTATCCACTACTCAGGCATCATTGACAAACTCACCCAGCTAGGTATCAACTCTTATATCATTAGATGGGTTGCTAACTGGCTTACTGATAGAACCCATATAGTCAAAATTAGGGACTCCACCTCCAACAACAGACCTGTAACCAGTGGTGTTCCACAGGGAGCAGTCTTGCGACCTCTACTATTTGGAATCTATTTCTCCGAAGTACAAGCTAAAACTAAAGGTCTGTGGCTGACAACGTTTGCTGATGACTGCAAACTGGGAGCAGTCATAGAAACTCCAAACGATATCAACATCCTATAAGAGAGTTTTACGCAAACAAATGATTGGTGCCAAAGTCATGGCCATATACTCACTGAAAACAAATGTATTATCATCCCTTTTGGTAAGTGCAATGTTCCTGCTAGCTACCACATCAATAACAACACCATAAGTATTCACTTAGTGGTGAGATACCTGGGCACACAGGTTGACAGTAACTTTACCTTTAATCGTCATGTCTCCACAATGCTTAGAAGGGCATTCTATATTGCTCATCTCATAAATAAGGGCATTACCTCCAAGAAAAAAAAAAGGAGTTATAACCTCTCTGCACTCTTCCCTCATCAGGCCAGTAATTGAGTACAATGCCCTTTTTGGTATGTACCTTTCCAAGCACATGCAGCAAATGGAGATAGCACAAGGGTTCCTCACAAGGAAAATTCAAGGTCTTCAGCATCTGTTCTATGTGGATCATCTGAAATCACTGTTACTTTATTCTGTTTCATACAGACTGTTCAGAGGTGATCTATGCCTTGCATATAAGGTAATCTATGACCCTACAAAATGAAAAAAAGTTCCAGGATACACGAAAAATACTAGTAACCAAAAGTAATGCACCCAGTAGCCATCAAGGAAAACTCCACTTTATTTGAAACAAACACCAACAAAATCCATTAGTTGTTAAGCGCTTTCATCATAGACAATGACTTCATCAGAACAAGAATCTCTGACCCTGCTTTATTGGAAATGCTGCACATCTGCAAGTCAATTGATACATGGGTTACTCATTTCAAAGGCCTGTTCCTGGTTTGTGACATTAATAGAAAAGTATAATAACAGTTTTGGTCTATAAAAATAGTTTTCCAGTGCTCTAGTCAAAACTAAATGCTGATAATATAATTCAAAGTCAATTGAGCAGACACTAAAAAAGATGATAGTTCACAGTGGTCATGGTTAACAGATTTATTTTCTAAATGAAAAAGAACTATTTTAAAGTTCATTATGCTTGTTTTTATCATGTTGCAGCCTTTTTATTATTGATTTTAGTTAAACTGCTTATAACAAAACTCATATCTGCAAAAAAGTCTCTCAAATGCAACATTTGTATGTAAAGTTCCATTAAAAAAGTTTGTGTCAGGAATATAAATTGGTATTTAAAGATTTTGGAAAAAATGCATGACAATGTATTTGCAAAAAATAAAAATGTTTAAAAGGTGATGTTTTCACAGCATCAAAGGGGGGATTGTGGAGGAATAAATAAATAATAAGAAAGTTGAAACACAGTGCAGAATGAACTGAGCATGTCAGAAGAAAGAGTCTATGGTCAATAACTTTTAACCATGTCAGCTGATTCTTTTAAACAATAAACAATACATATTATGGTCTGCACATGTTTATGTATTTTTCTGAAACTGCTATAGCTGGGACATGTAAACGGATTAAAAATGTATCAGCTAGGTTGCTTAAGACTGCATTCCTTATAGTTTCTCTTGTTGTAACATTACTAATGCTAAATTGGGAAATGGATGTTTTAACTAACCTATTTTTAAGACATTGACTTATTTCATTTTAGATATTTAGTACTGTTCTAATGAATGACTGCATTTTTAGATCTGGGTGATAAACAACTTTGTATTGGATACTGGCAGTGGTGTGATACATAACACTAGTTATTTTCACTTGTATTCTCTTATAAAAATACCTGAATATGTTGGTTCGTAAAGACATTACTGACTCTGGTTCTGTCCCCCACACGTGTGATTCCTAATAAATGTTAAAACTCTATCAAGACTGTTTATTTATTTAATTAATTTTAAAATTTCCTTAACAATATCATGAATGGTAGAGAGAAGGGATTAATGATGATTTATTAATCCCTATTTTCAGATGGAAAAATAGCACAAAAAAAAGAAAAAAAAAGAAAAGAAAGCCTTTCCCCTACATCCCCACATAGGGGGAGACACACACACACACACACACACACACACACACACACACACACACACACCTAAATTATATGTACCAACTCCATGGTCACACAGTGGTGGTGAAAGGGAATGGCACATATAGGTTCATAGGTTCATAGGTGGGTACTAGGCTATCTGCCCGAAGGCATTTATAAGCCTAGCCAGAATGTGTTGGCTTTCGCCGTCCCCTTAGATTAGTTCCCTGTGCCTCTGTCCAGCAGAGCCACTGAAGTAATCCCAGAGGTAAACTTTCTGTTTCCCATCCACTCGTCAAGGTTTCTTTTGAAGAATATTAGCGAGGAGCTCTGCCTAATGTAGATTGGAATCTTGTTCCAAAGCATGGGACGTCTCTGGGATAGGAATCTATCCCTCCAGCACATCCTATTTATTGTTGTGGTAAGGTTTAGATCCCTAGAGCGTGTGGCTCGAGGGGATAAGGTTTTCTTTAGGTGGAGCATGTCCATCAATTCTGGGTTGGACATGGCCTTGTATGTCAGGCAGAGATCACCTCTGAGTAGGCGGTATGCAACCGAGTACAACTGGAGTTTCTTCAGTCGAGCTGCATAGGGCATCTGTTTGAGGCCATTGATCCTCTTGATGAGGTACTTCTGTGGTCTTTCCAGCTGTTGCAGGTGTCTTGTAAGGTACATCCCAAATGGGGCATTGTACTCTAAGATGGGTCTGATGAGTGATGAGTAGAGGGGCACAATGACCTCTTTTGATCTGGATGCAAACTCTTTTGTGATTAGGTGGGCCATGTAGAAGGATTTTCTAACCACTTTGGCAATGTGATTATCAAAGGTGAGATTACTATCTACTTGGGTCCCCAGATCCCTTATTACATCTTCCCTATTTAGGGGACTGCCACCTATGTGGTATTTTGTGGGTAATTTGTTTTTTCCAAAGGGGATGACTATACACTTTTTGGCATTTAGCTTGAGGCCATGATTTTGACACCAGGTATCCTCTGCTGACAGTTGCTTTCTATGATAAAGCCGCTGATAAGTTATTAGTCAGACAAACAGCATTTAGCTCAAACACACATTCCCAATAGAAGATAAGATCTGAAGTCTTCTGCAAAGGTGCTGGTGTTTTGGTATTGGGTGGTATTGTTGTGTTTATTGGTAAATTAAATGTACCCTGTTAGCTGTTTCATTGATTTCTAGAAGTGCTTTGGTTTTGAGGTGAGAGCTTTGTGGCTGTCTTAGGTAAAGGGTTTTACACTATTACTATTGGTGAGTATCCTAGTTGGTTCACATAAAGCAAGGTATTGCTAATGATGAGTTATATTGGTGGGGCCCTGTTGGGCTTTTCACCCGTTATCCATTATACTTATCTTGTGTTTAATGTCATTCATAAATCAATGGTGTTTTATCATCTAAGACTTCTTTGTGTAAAGGGAAAAATGTCTTCCTGAATATTTGAGAGGGTATTGATGAGTTGAGAGCATGTGTGGGATCTATTTGGGATCCAGTATAGTGGATATAGTATATTGTTTAGGTATTTGTATTAAAGAGGTTATTTATTTTGTGGAAAAGGTATCTATGTAATAATTATTAGGGGGAGATGTTTTGTTATGAATGATCAGGCTGAGATTAGAGGACAGTGATCACTGATGGACTTAAGCTGGACGTGTATGTGAACGCATAGTTGTTTTATATTAGTAATTACAATGCCAGTTACTGTATGGTTTTCAGAGGTTTTGTTTGGCCTAGTATGTTGTTTTATAAGTTGTTCTAGTCCTTTATTGTTTAATATTTTTAGGAGCTTAAGCTCATCAAGGCCATTAAAAATGTTACTAATAAAGTTAATGACGAACAAATACCTCTGTTGATTAAGCCTATTACCATAATAGAAATTAAAGAAGCTTTAAAAAGGGGGAAATGGTAAAACACTGGTGGAAAATGGCTTATTTATGGAACTATAAAGCCTGCTTCAATTACATTTTTTAGAATTACTGAATTATTGAGTGCTGTTTTCAGGATAATTCAGAGTGACAAAATAATTCCTCCCTCATGGGAATTTTCTGTAATCTCAACTATACTCAAACAAGGAAAAAATAAGAATGTTGGGAGGTTTGCATAATGGTTTAGGTGCTTATCTTAGAAACACAAAGTGCAGGGTTTGATTCTGACAAGGGGTAATCGGCTAGGCTTAAAAATAGCCCATAAGGGCAGTTAGCCTAGAACTAACCTATGAACCTAAGTTAGTTTCCTCAACCATTATGATGTTGTTGTTCTACACGTGTCACTCCAGATATTATGTTGATGTTCTCGTAGGCTTTGAGACTTTAGCAATGTTAAATTACTTCTCTGTTTCACCAATCATGTTATTATGTCTGTAGTTGCTACTTGAGTTATGTATAGCTGTACTTGAATGTAAGATTTCTTTGTAACTATTGTCTATATACTATATATTACATGTATTCTTTATTTCTGGAGCTTTTTTCCCCTGGGACTCCACTGAAAATGGACCTGTGTCCAGTGGACTATCCCAGTTAACAAATGTAAAATAAATGAAATAAACAAATATAGATCTTTTTTCATTATTAAATGTAGACTATAAAATATTTGTTTCCATCTTTGCTATAAGATTAAGAGACATAGCAGATAATTAATAAAGATCAAACAAGATTTATACTTAATAGATTAACGTATGACAATATAAAAAGGATAGTAACTATCTTAGATTTATCAAAAGGAATTAACAAGAACTTTGCCCTAAGTAGCTTAGATATCGACAGCGCTTTTGACTCTATAAATTGGAGCTACTTGGTTAAAACTTTAGAAACATTTGCATTTCCAGAAAAAATTATTGGAATATTTAAAAATCTGTATACATACCCCAAATCATATGGTAAAATTGGCTCTTACATTTCTCAAAGATTCACTTTAAACAAAGACAGAAACATGGGTGTACCTCGTCCCCTTTACTATTTGCATTTGTTATCAAATCCTTAGCTAATAGTATAAAAAGCAATGAAAAATGATGGATTCTTAATTAAAAAGGATTTTCAATCTAAAATACAGGTTTTTGCAGATGATATCTTACTATAGGAGTTTGAAGTTATTCAGTTGAAGAAATAGATTAAGAAATTGAAAAGTTTCAATAACTATCGCTGCTGAAATTTAAGAATAACAAAAATTGAAACTTTAGTGTTAAAGCAATTACTAGATAGTAAGTTTAAAGATAAATATAAATGCAATTGGGGAGGAAACAATCTAAAATATTTAGAAATAAAAATCTATCAAAATGTGAGTAAGATTATAATAATAATTTTGAAAAAATAATTGAAGAAGGGTTACTTATTACAAAAAATGGAATGAATGTCTTTTTTTCTTACTTTCAAAGATAGGTTAGTACTTATTAAAATAATTATATAACCCAAGACTATATATATATATATGTATATATATATATATATATATATATATATATATATGTGTGTGTGTGTGTGTGTGTGTGTGTGTGTATGTATTGCATTTAATAGCTTTAATACATGATAAAATATACTTTTAAAGAAAATGGAAAAATCCTAATGTCATTCTTATGGTATCCTAAAAAGCCCAAAAGTGCTTATAGCAGTATAATGGTGTTAGCTTCTGAGATATAGAATTTTATTCTATCACTGCAATTTTTAACTCTATTATACTCTGTGTGACATCCCAACTCTGGGCCAGTAATCAGGGAGCCTCAATCTGCACCACTGACACTGGAGAGGGGTGTTCACTTGGAACAAAAAAGGATACACTCACTATTTCCAGCTGCAGCTCTCTGAATCAAGCATAATTTCTCTTAAGAGCACACAGAGAACACAGTCAGTCCAGGGGCTGGGTCCTCTCTCTCTCCAGATCCCCAATAAGACTCTCCACTGGTGCAGGTGTAGGGTTGGGTCCTCAGCCGAGTGTCCAAGCCAAGCCTCCAACACCCTTTCTGTGGAACCAGTGCTTTATGTCCCTGCTCCAAGCAAATGTCAGTTACAATACAGTACAGTCTGCTATACATGTATATTTCTTTTCTGTCCAGCAGGACACTCTGTTGATACATTTTTAACACAAGCAACTTTACAAACACATTTTTCAACACAAGCATCTGTACAAATCAGCTCAATATACAAATGACATAGAATTCTTTACAAAACTTCCAGCTAGCTGTACTGGCATATGTTGCACATCTACTGTCCTACTTCTCCTGGCATAGCTGGCAATACCCAACATAATCGCACTCTAGATAGACTCAATTTACACTAGTCAGTGGAAACCATTCAGGAGAAGATTTTACTAAATTCTTATAAGTTTATCAAATATGATACATTAGAAATATGTAACCATCCTTTCATCTGGTTAATAAAATTTACCTTAGAAGAAAACTCATTTGATATTTAGATTCTGTGTATAAGAAATCAATTCTTAAAACAGTTTAGAAACATGTTTTTAAGACTCCAGTAATATCAAAATGGAAATTGCTGTGGTTTTCCATTGCACACCCCTCTAGATTAAAGGAAACTCTGAACAATGTTAAAATTAATTTACTAAAAAGAAATGGATCAGTATTATGGTCTGATTGCTTTGAAAAATGGAAAGCTGAGCCATCAGAATATTTAATGAAAGATTGTAGGTTGGCTGAATATGTTAATTATTTAATATTATTTATCAGTAAGAAATTAAATGCTGGGGTGCCTTCTGTGCGGAGACTGCATGTCCTCCCTGTGGTGACGTGGGTTTCCTCCAGGTGCTCCGGTTTTCTCCCACATCCCAAAGACATGCTGTAGGTGGATTGGACACTCCAAATTGGCCCTAGGTGTGAGTGTGTGCATGCATGTGCCTTCTGTGGAAGGTTGGGCGCCGGGCTGGCACCTCGGCACTGTAAAACTCCACTGCCAATCATGAGCAGACAGGTGATCCGCTGTGGCGAACCCTAACCGGGAAAAAGCCGAAAGAAGAAGAAGAAGTAAGAAATTAAATGAATTTGTAGATAAATTAATTTGTAGATGAGTGAAGAGGAACAGAACACTACCCATTATATGAATAGATGAATGTTATCACTGAGGATAAAGTGACCTACAAAGGATACTTGTCCAAATTATATCAATTAATTATTATTGTTAATAATAATAATAATAACAATAATAATAATTTTGATGCACAATTCTGGAACTTTTTAGATAGTAGTGGACTGAGTGACTCAATACATGGTAAGAATAAAATTTTGTTACTAAAATCAGTTCATCAAACTTCAAGCTTATGCTGAAACGTTTTTATGTGGAAATATATACATAGAATGTTTGTTACTCCCTATAAAATCCCTAAGTTTAGGAAAATGACTTCTTCAGTCTGTTAGAGATATAGTAAAGCTGTAAAAGCTGATTGAGCACACATGTTTATGGATTGTGAAAAATTAAATGTATTTTGAGAAGAGACAAATATGTTTTTTTTAAAGGGGTTATGGTCTGATAATTGTTCTTTCACTAGATCAAAAATATCAATGAATGTTCTATCTCTTTTATCTGTACAAGCCAAACAACAAGAACTGTTCTGGAGTCCCCTGGCAGCAGCTAGAAAAGTTATTACAAAAAATTGGAAATCAAATTCAGTTCAAACATTCAACAATTTTTTTTTTAATTTGACAACAATACTATGCAAAACTGAAAAAGAAGTGATAAGAAGATTTATGACTCATACTAAGACTTTTATCAGTTGGGATAACCTTGACATGTTGCCAAGACTCTTAATGTGCTAACTTAATGTGTTAATTGTATAAGATTACATTGATGACTCAATGTGTTTCCAACATTGTGTAACAGTGTGTGATGTTGAACTTCTTCATTTCTGTGTATATTTTGTAAATATGTTAAATTAATAAAGATTTTCTTAAAATTGGAGTATTTTATTCCTGTCACTAAACCAGTATTGAAGATTGATACTGATCATGTGCTTGGTTTTGCAACAAAATCATTTTTTACAACTACCACTGAGAAGGTTTAGTACTCTACTAAGTTTATCTGAACAGGTTTCTCACTGTATCTTATCTACAGAACATTTATATCCACTTTGATGTCTTACAAGTATGAAAGCCTCACAATAAATGCATCTGAATGCTAATAACTAACACAATTTTCTGTCTCAATAGTTTCCATTTAAAAGACTAAATGTCTCATATTATTCAGACCTAATGATCCTAGTCTTACCAGATGCATATTTCTCCATATTGGATTATGAATTAGAGGTGGATTCATTTTTGTGTCTCGAAGGGAAATTTTACATTTCTGTTACAGTTCCTTTTAAAAACTTGTACACATTTTTTACTGATTTTATTCATGGTGCATTCTCTTATAAGATCATTTTATAGCTTGCACCTTTCTTCTTCTTCCATTCCTGGCATAAGATGTTACCAAGAAAGAAACAGAAGAATTTCAAATACTGTAAATAAACAGAGAACACAAAATGTAACATGAAATTAGAAAGGATAAAAAATGCAGAAAATGTTTGTAACATGTAACTATGGCAAAGATAAAACAACCTTTGGTTTATAGCATCTCCTGAGGTTCGGGACATTGGTAAAGGAAAATACTCCATTAAAAAGCAATAGATGACTAACTAGGTATTTTATTGCAAGAAATAGAACAAAAGGCATAAATCAATATATACAGAATACATCAAATTCTTTCCCTGATATCTGCTGAATCTAGCTTTGTTTGTATAACATGAGCACTAATCCAGGCATTCTTTAAAGTATTCAATTGTATTTATTACTGCTTGATAGTAACTTGATTAAAGTGTAGCTATCATTCTAAGTCTTTTGGATTAAGCACTTGGCCTTCAGACCAGTTGTTTTACATTAGGAAGGTTTGTGGCCTGCACTGTGGTGGCAGGACAGGTAGTTTACATCCTTCTAAGTTGGGAACTGCTGATTGAGGGCTCAGTGTCTGTTATTCTAAAAGTGTATTAGTTCTAGTTTAAGCACTTGGGCTTCAGGCCAGTTATTTTACATTAAGAAGGTTCGTGGTCTGCACTCCTCTGGGAGGAGAGGCTGGACTATGCCCTTCTGAGCTGGGAATTTCTGGTTAAAGGCTTATAGTGCCTGCATATTTGAACTGTTTCTTACTGAAATTGGTACACCTTGTTTAATGTAGCATAGACTAGATCCAGGCCTGCTGAATCTAGCTTTGTTTGTATGCTTGTTGTTTGTTTGCTTGTTATTTCCCTGAAATGCTAATTCCACCTAAAACGCGGCTTTTCAGTGCTTCTGTGGATCCCTAGTGATATCTGCATTGCTTACTGTACTTATGTCCTTGTTTCACTTGAAAGAAAGTTACTGTTTGTCATTTTTGCATTTAAGTTACCTGTAACACATTGCATTTAAGTTACCTGGCACTTGCTCACTAAAGCAATTATATAAGTCAGCACTAAAAAATTAAAAGCACTACACCCTCACAAACTCCCCTTGCGTACCTTGTTCCCCATTGGCCCTTTTCTCAATTATAAAGGAATTCCCAATACTATTCTAGCATGTCCAAAGGTCAGTTGTCAATCTCCTCTCCAGTCCAGCTGGTGAATCTGGGAATCTTGAGGCAATGTTACAACTGCCTCATGTACACAGACAACCCTCTCCTCCTCCCAACAAATTCCAACACATGTGAGAGATGCAACCATATAGCCAAACTGGGGGCTAAGCTCTCTCAACTCAGTACTGGCGTAACCAGTCAGGAGGAGAAGGAAACCACACTCACTACAATTCCAGTCTCACATAGACCTACCACGACAGCAAACCAAACACATAAACACACAAAAACATACTAAGAGGCTCTAAATAAAAATCTGCCTAAGCAGCAGAGACCTCCAAAGCAGACACCCAAGCAACCGCTACCCCAAAACAAAACACATGCAACACATAGCTCACAAAGCCAGTGTGCCGAACAGTCACAGCCCTTAAGGCTAAACAACACACCTGATACACTTGTAATAGGTGACTCTATCGTCAGGCACACTGACGTCCCGCTCACCAGGCTGAACATGGAGAAGGTCACGGTGAGCTGCTTGTCGGGCACTAGGATCCGCCACATAACACAAGCACTCAGGTCACTCCAAGGCAAGTACAAATATGACTCGGTCATTGTCCATGCTGATGTGAATGACCTGAGACGTACCTCCCTGGACTACATGAAAAGAGACATAGAGGAGCTCTCTGCGCATGTAGCCCAGGCCAGTATGACCCTGACCTTGAGTAGCATCTTACCCTCACCAAGAATGATGCCACAATATGAAGACAAGATGATCAATTGCAACAATTGGCTTAAGTATTGTTGCCATTCAAAGGGGATCCAATGCCTGTCAGCCCGGGATGACATGCTCGACAAGCCACGATGCTTCTCTAGGGACGGCTTGCACCTGTCACCCCTGGGCTTTCGGATATTGGCAAAGGCTCTTGCTTCCCCCATAGTGCCTTTTTTAGGCAAGGCTCAAAATCACAAGGGATAAGAAACTAAGAGTAATGCTACTCAACGCCAGAAGTCTAAACCTCAAGATGCACGCACTCAAAACTCTCCTTAGCATGGAGAACATCGATATCTGTGCAGTAACAGAAACCTGGTTCAAGGCTCCCGAGAGCACCCCAGCACTGCCAGGTTATACCTCATACCATGCTTTTCGGCCCCAAAACTTGGACCGAACCACAAAAGGAGGGGGAGTATCAATATTCATCAAAGATACCCACACTTCCAGGTTGGTGGCACAGCACGAAGCATCAGAGACTATCCATGTGCAACTAACAGTGGGTAAAACTGCCTTCCAGTTTATAGCCTGGTACAGACCACCATCCCAAACCCAGGAACCCCACACGGCCTTCCTGAGAACACTGGAAAATATGAAGGTCTCTCCAAACACCATTATATTGGGCGACTTCAACTACCCAAACATAGACTGGGAGCATTACTCTAGCTCCAACAACTTAGCCCAAAGGTTCCTAGAATTTATAAACTCAAATGCTATGGAACAACTTGTTACCACTCCCACAAGAGGGGAAAACATACTGGACCTGATCATCACCAACATGGGGACTCTATGCTCCAGACCAGAAGTGTATCCCTCACTGGTAAGATCAGACCATAAACTAATCTCACTGGATATTCACATCCCGACCCCACCCCCTGCCCAGAAAACCACAGTGAAAAACTTCTCTAAAGCAAATTTCTCACTCCTCAAAACCGAGGTGGAATCCTTCAAAGCCCCCGGACCTGTGGAAAATATGGCCCAGACTGCAGAATCCTTTATAAACGCATTCTATGAACACCTTCAGGAATGCATGGATCATGCAATCCCAAATAAAACCAAGACCCAATCCTCCAAAGGCAGACGTCCTGTCTGGTGGACCCCAGCTATAAACAAACTATACAATAGAAGGAGGAAGCTACTACATGATAAGCAAAATCCCAAAAAGGGAAGGCATCTCTGATCAGTATTAGCAAAAAACTACGGGCACTCATAAAATCGTCTAAACACAAAGCTTTTTTAGTTATGTTAGGAACCTGGATGGGAATTCCCAGATATGCTCAGAATTACTCCAAAATGACAAAAAATACATCGAACGCACAGACATTGCCAACATCCTAGCTGACAGGTTCAGCGCAAACTTCTCCCCCCCCCACCAAAAGGGCAAATATCTATCCCAGCAGAGTGCTGCCCCCCTGACATCTCAGATGCTCAGGTAAGAGCCGCCCTCTCCAAAGCAAAAAACACAGCATCAATGGGACCAGACGGTGTCGCAGACTGTGTCCTTCATGAACTCCAAGAAGAGCTAAACCCAAACATAAAACTACTGTTCAATCTCGGCCTTACTACAGGATATGTACCCAAAGAGTGGCATACAGCAACAGTGGTCCCTCTCCACAAAGGTGGTGCCTCAACGGATCCTGGAAACTATCGCCCCATAAGCCTGACTAGCTTGGTCTGCAAAGCTACGGGAAGGATCATCATGGACCTCATAAATAAAGATATTGGGGACCTACAGACACTGGATTCTACCCAGTTCAGCTTTGTTAAGGGCAGATCCTGCCTCTTAAACCTGATCGATTTCTTTGAAACAGTCACCAAGGCCATTGACAAGGAGAAGGTGGTCCACACAGCCTACCTGGACCTCACAAAAGCCTTAGATACCCCACTCAGGCATTATAGATAAACTCACCAGCTTAAATATAAACCCCTATGTCACTAGATGGGTTGCAAACTGACTCAAGGACAGAACCCACATGGTTAGAATTGCTGGAGCCATGTCAGACTCCAAACCAGTTACAAGTGGCGTCCCACAAGGCTCAGTCCTGGGACCTTTCTTGTTTGGTATATATTTCTCGGAGGTACAGGCCATCATGGAAGGACTGTGGCTGACCAAGTTCACAGATGACTGCAAACTGGGCGCCATAATCGACTCTCCAGCCGACAAAAGCATCCTGCCAAAAGGGCCTCATAGAAACAGACAACTGGTGCCAGAGCCATGGCCTCAAGCTAAATGCCAAAAAGTGTATAGTCATCCCCTTTGGCAAAAACAAAGTGCCCACAAATTACCACATAGGTGGTAATCCATTAAGTACAGAAGTAGTAATTAGGGACCTGGGGACCCAAGTTGATAGCAATCTCTCATTTGACAACCACGTGGCCAAAGTGGTTAGAAAAACATTTTATATAGCCCACCTAATCATGAAGGGATTCACATCTAGATCAGGGGAGGTCATTGTGCCTCTTTACTCATCCCTCATCATGCCCATAATTGAGTACAATGCCCTTTTTGGGATGTACCTTACCCGACACCTGCAGCAATTGGAAAGACCCCAAAAGTACCTCACCAAGAGGATCAAAGGGCTCAAACAGATGCCATATGCTGCCCGGTTAAAGAAACTCCAGCTCTACTCAGTGGCATACCGCCTGCTCAGAGGCGATCTGTGCCTGACGTATAAAGCCATGTCCAACCTGGAATTAATGGACATGCTGCACCTCAGAAAATCCAAATCCCATCGAGCTACGCGCTTGAGAGACTTGAACCTCAGCACTGAAATAAATAGGTAATGCTGGAGGGACAGATTCATAGCCCAGAGGCTCCCTTCACTCTGGAATAAAATCCCAGTCCAGGTTAGGCAGAGTCCCACACTGACTCTGTTCAAGAGGAATCTTGATGAGTGGATGGGAGATCATAGGTTTACCCTGGGAATCACTTCTGTGTCACTGTTAGACAGAGGCACAGTATACTAACCTCGAAAAAGGGCATAGCAAAATTAATTTAAAATGGGTGGCGAAAGCCAAACACACTCTGGCTAGGCTTATAAATGCCCTGGGGCAGATAGTCTAGTATGAACCTATGAACCTATGAACTTATGTCTACTTCCATTGCACTTACTTCCTGACTCTTAAAAATCACAGCATGAGAAATATTTTACTGGCAAAGCAAAAGTTATTATTGGTGATAGAGAGACATACGTATTTTAAACATAACTGCAAAAAGGGAACTCCTGCACGGTAGGCAAATGCATGGCTCAAAACAGTAACTATTGAAGCCAAAACAAAAAGAGCCAGCATACAGTGACCTGAAACACACCAGGTGGGAATATTAATGCACTTTACAAACATTATTTGGTTCATAAAACTGCCAAGTTTTCATTTATGATTATTGACATAATACAGGGTAACAGATCTAATAAGACAGGGTGGCATTCTATTTTAAACACCAAAGAGAAAAAATGGATTGTGAAACTGGTTGGATTATTCCCACTTGGTTCGAATGAATATTTTTAGACTCAACCAATGAGATTCCAGATGGGTATACTTAAGGTTCAACAATTGATGTTTTTTCTTTACACTGATGAAGGCTGTGATTTGATCTGGCCGAAACCGGTCTGATTCTTTTGTTGTTTTTTATGGTTTATTACCAATAAAGGTGTTTCAGGTCACTGTATGCTGGCTCTTTTTGTTTTGGCTTCAGTATTTTAAACATGTCATGTTTTAAGTTGTCTAACCAAAGAATTGCTTTTCTCATTCAGCACTTTATTAAAGATTAAACATTTTGAAGATTTTAAGTTTATTGATAAGTATAGAGACAGCAGAGAAACAAGAAGAATGGTATTACTTGTTAATAGCCAGTAACACAGTAGGATTACAGCAAAGCAACTATGCAAGCTTATTTGGCTACACCAGAAACTTGTTTGAATTATTTACATATAATTTTTGTTTGCTGCACTAAAAGTAAGGAATGAAAATTCCTTCTTTGACAGAGAGAGAGAAATTTATCTGATGCTTAAAAAATTGTATGTAGTACTTATATGTTTCATGTAATATGGGTGCCTTTTTTGTAGCTTCATGGTCATGTCTTAATTTCAGCAAAAGTTTACTAGTCAAAACCTCTGATTCTATAAGTATGTCACATGACATAAATGAAATGCATCACCATATTTAATTAATACATTTCCTTGAATGATTGCAGAGGACCTAATGTTTATTTATTGCATTTGCAGGAATAGTATAGGAATATACCAGAAGTAAGAGACTGTGGAATGTAAGTATAAGACATGTTATTGTATGATGACATTAAGAAACTAGATGGTATATCATCAATACTTACTGACTTATTAACAAACGGTGTACTGTTGTTTGTTCGAATGGAAAAACATTTTCCGTTCAAATAAACGAATAGTAATACTGAAAGTAAAAAAAAAACTACTGGTGACAATGTCAAACCAAATGCTTGACACATTTGACTCGACATTGTTGTTGAAACCACCACATGATAGCTGGATAGGAGCTGATGTACATCAGACTCCTATATGACAAATCATGTTTTTGCAGGGGGGCAAGCCCCCCTGCACCCTCCACCCCCTACTTATATATTCTAACTCCGAGATCGCACTACAGTGGGGATGTGGATGACTTTCAACTCCCCACTGTACCACGATCTCCCTGCAGATAGTCGAATTACACTTATGCGAATGTAGTAGTGCATTTACATAAGTAGAATCAACTATCTGGTTCACAAATGTTTGTGCGGTTAACATTCTGATTTTCGGCCCATTGCAGCCAACAGAATGTCATTCGCACAAACGTATGTAAACCTTAACAAACAGCATCTTCAGGTGCAAAGTATTAATACAAGGATGTGTGCATTCCCTCTGCCAAATATATATTGTCTATTTATGAACCCTAATGAATGGATTACACAGAATGAAAGCTTAATCAATAAAACATAATAGAGATTAAAAACTGCCTTTGTCTAACTAATTGTCTAACATTAGATAAAGCTCCCCATACCAATCTATATTATTTCTAATGATATAGGTTCATAGGTCCATAGGTAGGTACTAGGCTATTGGCCCTAGGGCCTAAATAAGCCTAGCCAAAAACATACCCTGGCTTTCGCCAGCCAAGAAAATTATTTTCCTGTGCCCCTGTCGAGCAGAGTCACAGAGGTGATCCCTGGGGTGAATTTCCTATTTCCATCCAATCATCAAGATTTTTCTTGAAGAATGCTAATGAGGAGCTTTGTTTGATATATAGAGGTAGTTTATTCCAGAGTATGGGAAGTCTCTGGGACAGGAATCTATCCTTCCAGTATGTTCTGTTTATTGTAGTGACAAGGTTTAGGTCCCTAGAGTGTGTAGCTTGGAGGGATTGGGATTTCTTTAAGTGGAGCATGTCCAACAGCTCTGGGTTTGACATAGCTTTGTATGTTAGGCAGAGATTGCCTCTGAGTAGGGGATATGCAACGAAGTAAAGCTGGAGTTCTTTGAGACGGTCTGCATAGGGCATCTGTTTGAGGCCGGTAATCCTCTTTGTGAGGTATTTCTGCGGCCTTTCCAGTTGTTGTAGATGTCTTGTGAGGTACATACCAAAAGGGGTGCTGTACTCTACAATGGGTCTAAAGAGTGACAAGAAGAGGGGAACAGTGACCTCTTTTTTCCTGGATAAGAAACATTGTTGATGATGTGTGCCACATAGAAGGATTTCCTGACTACTGTGGCAATGTGATTATCAAAGGAGAGACTACTATCCACCTGTGTCCCAAGGTCTCTTATCACACTTTCGGTGTTAAGTAGACTACCACCTGTGGTAGCTCATGGGTACACAGTTTTTACCAAAGGGGTTGACAATGCACTTTTTGGCATTGAGCTTGAGGCCATGGCTTTGACACCAGGCAACTGTCTCCATAAGGCCCTTTTGTAGGATGTCCACATCATTAGGAGCTTCGATTATGGCTCCTAGTTTGCAGTCATCTGCGAACTTCATTAGCCAAAGACCTTCTATGTTTGCCTGTACTTCAGAAAAGTAGATACCAAAAAGGAGAGGACCCAGGACTGAACCCTGTGGTACTCCACTTGTCACTGGTCTGAAGTCGGATTTGGAGTCTGCCACTTTCACAGTGTGGGTTCTGTTGGTGAGCCAGTTGGCAACCCATCTTGTGACATAGGGATTTATGCCTAGTTTAGTGAGTATATCTATCTATAACTCCAGAGTGGGGGATGGTGTAAAAAGCCTTGGCAAGATCTAGATAGGCTGTGTGAACCACATTACCCTCGTCTACAGCTTTGGTGACTGCTTCAAAGAAGTCTATCAGGTTTAGGAGACATGGTCTGCCTTTAACACACTCGAACTGGGTGGGGTCCAGAGTTTGGAGATTACCATTGTCTTTGTGGATAAGATCCATGATGATATGTTCCATAGCCTTGCAGACTAGGCTCGTCAAGCTAATGGGGCAGTAGTTCCTGGGGTCTGTGGTGGCTCACCCTTTGTGGAGTGGGATAACCGGCGCTGTGTGTCATTCAGTGGGCACAAAGCCTGAGGTGAGGCTATGATTGAACATGGTGGGGTGCCAGTTCATTCTGCAGTTCATGTAGAATGCAGCCTGAGATGTTGTCCGGTCTCATGAATGCTTTGTTCTTGGCTTTGGAGAGTGTGTTTTTTACCTGTGCAGCAGCAATTACATGAACTCTGCATTCTTCCGGTATAGAGATGGGCCCTTTAGGGGGTGAGAGGGGGGTAAAGTTAGCACTGAACCTATCTGCCTAATTTTTTGGCAATATCAGTTGGTTCTGTATATTTAGTGCCATTGTGCTGTAACTCAGAGCAGATCTGAGTGTTGCCATTGAGATTCTTGACATAACTATAGAATGCTTTGTAGTTGTCTTTAGAATCAGTGGCAATTTTGTTTTCGTAACTAGCTTTGGAGGATTTCATGAGGGATCTCAGCTTTTTACTGAGGCTGACCAGGGAGTTCCTCCAATCATGGGATTTTATTCTTTTTTTCAACAGTTTCTTTTTTCTGTTGTATAGTTTGTTTATGGGAGGGGACCACCAGATTGGCTTCCTTTTTTTGGAGGATAGCATCTTGGTTCTGTTAGGGATAGCACGATCCATTCACTTGTGTAAGTACTTATAAAGTGCATTTGTGTAGGATTCAGCAGTCGTACCTCTATTGTCCATCTGCATGGGTGTCATGAAGTTTGCCACTTTTGTGTTAAGAAACGTGAAGTTGGCTTTGGAGAAATTGTTTACGGTGATTTCCCTAATGGGGGTGGGGGCAGGTTGTGGATGTCTAGAGTGATTAGCTTGTGGTCGGATCTGACCAGCGAGGAATTGACCTCTGGTCGCCCATGTTGGTAATGACCAGGTCTAGGATATTGCTGCCCCTGGTGGGGGTGTGGATAAGTTGATCCAAGGCATTGGAATTTATGAATTCCAGAAAACGTTGAGTAAAAAAGTTGGTACATGAGTAGTTTTCCCAGTTAATGGTGGGGTAGTTGAAATCACCCATTATTAGGGTGTTGGGTTGTACCCTAATATTTTGCAATGTGTCAAGAAATGAGGAGTGGGAATCCTGGGGCATGGTGGGGGATCTGTAGCAAGTTACAATTTGGATTGCGGTCTTGCCCAGAGTTAGTTGCACTTGGATAATCCCGGATGGTTTATGCTGAGCAACTAGCCTGGAGGTGTGGATATCCTTAATGAATATGGACACGCCTCTGCCTTTAGTGTTTCGGTCCAGGTTAGGTGGCCGAAAGGTGTGGTATGAATTATAGCCTGGTAATGCAGGGGTGCTCTCTGGAGCCTTGAATCAGGTCTCTGTCACTGCACAGATGTCAATGTTCTCCATTTTAAGGAGTGCCTCGAGTGAATGTATTTTGAGGTTTAGACTTCTAGCATTGAGTAGCATTACCCTCGGATTTTGCTTGCTTGTACCTGTTAAAGTGGTGAATTTGTCATTTGAACCTTGCCTAAAAAAAGGCACTATACAGGTGGCAAGAGCCTTAGCCGTATCCAGAATCCCAAGGGTGACAGGTGCAGACTATCTTTGGCAAAGCATCATTGTCTGCTGATCATGTAATCCCAGGCAGACAGATACTGAATCCCCTTAGAATCACACCAGAAGTTTAGCCAATTGTTGAAGTCAATCATTTTGTTCTTGTACTGTGGTATCATTCTGGGTGATGGCAGGATGCTACTTAGGGCTAGGGTCATAGCTGCTTGGGCTACAAGATCAGAGAGCTCCTCCGTGTCTCTTTTCATGTAGTCCAGGAAGGTACATCTCAGGTCATTCACACCAACATGGACAATGACAAAGTCATATTTGTACTTGTTGTGGAGTGACCTAAGTGCATGCATTATATGGTGGATCCTGCCACCTGACAGACAGCTGACAGTAACTTTCTCCTTATTTAGCCTGGTGAGTGGAACATTAGTGTGCCTGACTATAGAGTCACCTATGACTAGAGTGTTGGGTATGTTGTTATGCCTTATGGGCTGTGGTTGAGTGGCGCACTGAGTTTGTGGGCTATATGTCATTCGGGTTGTGTTGGGGGGGTTGAGGTTGCTTGCGTTTCTGCTTTGGAGATATCTGTTGCTTGAGCAGATTTTTATTGAGAACCTCCATGAATGTAGGTGTATGTTTTGTGTTTCTATGTGTGTGTTTTGGTGGTGTAGGTTTTGAGGGACTATGTGATAAGTGTGGTGTGGTGCAAGTGTTTACCTTCTCCTCTTGACTGTCTAGTCCAGTCTTGGATGAAGAGAGCTTTGCTTCCAGTTTGGCTATATAAGTGCATCTCTCACAGGTTGTACTGTTGGGTGGTAGGAGGAGATGGTTGTCTGTGTACACGAGGCAATTGCTGCATGGCCCCAAGATGCCCAGTTTCATCAGGTAGACAGGAGAAAACACTGGGAGCTGACCCTTAGACATGCCTGGATAGGTGCTTATTTATTAAGTACTAAAAACGGTTTTCCTCTAGACAAGTGAGGAAAGTTGAGTGCTGTAGTCATTTGTAGCTTATTTAGTGCTTATAATGAGTTCTGAACAAGTGCTGAGCTCAAAGAAACAGATTTTAGTGCTAAAACTAAAAAAAACTGGCTAGTTCTAAGGAAAAATTTGAAGAGCAGTCTTTATGGTGCCAGGAATAGTTTAACCCTAGCTAAGCGGCAATGCATAAAGTGTATATATATATATATCTATATATATATATATATATATATATATATATATATATATATATATATATATATATATATATATATATATAGATAGATATATCACAAGGGATAAGAAACTAAGAGTAATGCTACTCAATGCCAGAAGTCTAAACCTCAAGATGCATGCACTCGAAACTCTCCTTAGCATGGAGAACATCGATATCTGTGCAGTAACAGAAACCTGGTTCAAGGCTCCCGAGAACACCCCAGCACTACCAGGTTATACCTCATACCATGCTTTTCGGCCCCAAAACTTGGACGAAACCACAAAAGGAGGGGGAGTATCAATATTCGTCAAAGATACCCACACCTCCAGGTTGGTGGCACAGCACGAAGCATCAGAGACTATACATGTGCAACTAACTGTGGGTAAAACTGCCTTCCAGTTTATAGCCTGCTACAGACCACCCTCCCAAACACAGGAACCCCACTCGGCCTTCCTGAGAATACTGGAAAATATGAAGGTCTCTCCAAACACCATTATATTGGGCTTCAACTACCCAAACATAGACTGGGAGCATTACTCTAGCTCCAACACCCTAGCCCAAAGGTTCCTAGAATTTATATACTCAAATGCTATGGAACAACTTGTTACCACTCCCACAAGAGGGAAAACATACTGGACCTGATCATCACCAACATGGGGACACTATGCTCCAGACCAGAAGTGTATCCCTCACTGGTAAGATCAGACCATAAACTAATCTCACTGGATATTCACATCCCGACCCCACCCCTGCCCAGAAATCACAGTGAAAAACTTCTCTAAAGCAAATTTCACACGCCTCAAAACCGAGGTGAAATCCTTCAAAGCCCCCGGGCCTGTGGAAAATACGGCCCAGACCACAGAATCCTTTATAAACGCATTCTATGAACACCTTCAGGAATGCATGGATCATGCAATCCCAAATAAAACCAAGACCCAATCCTCCAAAGGCAGATGTCCTGTCTGGTGGACCCCAGCCGTAAACAAACTATACAATAAAAGGAGGAAGCTACTACATGATAGAGCAAAATCCCAAAAAGGGAAGGCATCTCTGATCAGTATTAGCAAAAAACTACGGGCACTCATAAAATTGTCTAAGGCCAGCTTTGAGAGAAAAATTGCACAGGACACTAAGGATAATCACAAGGCTTTCTTTAGTTATGTTAGGAACCTGGGTGGGAATTCCCAGATATGCTCAGAATTAGTCCAAAATGACAAAAAATACACTGAGCCCACAGACATTGCCAACATCCTAGCTGACAGGTTCAGTGCAAACTCCCCCCCCCACCAAAAGGGCAAATATCTATCCCAACAGAGTGCTGCCCCCCTGACATCTCAGATGCTCAGGTAAGAGCCGCCCTCTCCAAAGCAAAAAACACAGCATCAATGGGACCAGATGGTGTCCTGGGCTGCGTCCTACATGAACTCCAAGAAGAGCTAAACCCAAACATAAAACTACTGTTCAATCTTAGCCTTACTACAGGATATGTACTCAAAGAGTGGCGTACAGCAACAGTGGTCCCTCTCCACAAAGGTGGTGTCTCAACGGATCCTGGAAACTATCGCCCCATAAGCCTGACTAGCTTGATCTGCAAAGCTATGGAAAGGATCATCATGGACCTCATAAATAAAGATATTAGGGACCTACAGACACTGGATCCTACCCAGTTTGGCTTTGTTAAGGGCAGATCCTGCCTCTTAAACCTGGTCTATTTCTTTGAAACAGTCACCAAGGCCATTTACGAGGGAAAGGTGGTCCACACAGCCTACCTGGACTTCACAAAAGCCTTTGATACAATACCCCACTCGGGCATTATAGATAAGCTCACCAGCTTAAATATAAACTCCTATGTCACTAGCTGGGTTGCAAACTGACTCAAGGACAGAACCCACATGGTTAGAATTGCTGGAGCCATGTCAGACTCCAAACCAGTTACAAGTGGCGTCCCACAAGGCTCAGTCCTGGGACCTCTCTTGTTCGGTATATATTTCTCGGCGGTACAGGCCAACACGAAAGGACTGTGGCTGACCAAGTTCGCAGATGACTGCAAACTGGGAGCCATAATCAACTCTCCAGCTGACACAAGCATCCTCCAAAAGGGCCTCATAGAAACAGACAACTGGTGCCAGAGCCATGGCCTCAAGCTAAATGCCAAAAAGTGTATAGTCATCCCCTTTGGCAAAAACAAAGTGCCCACAAATTACCACATAGGTGGTAATCCATTAAGCACAGAAGAAGTCATTAGGGACCTGGGGACCCAAGTTGATAGCAATCTCTCATTTGACAACCACGTGGCCAAAGTGGTTAGAAAAACATTTTATATAGCCCACCTAATCATGAAGGGATTCACATCTAGATCAGGGGAGGTCATCGTGCCTCTTTACTCATCCCTCATCAGGCCCATAATTGAGTACAATGCCCCTTTTGGGATGTACCTTACCAGGCACCTGCAGCAACTGGAAAGACCCCAAAAGTACCTCACCAAGAGGATCAAAGGGCTTAAACAGATGCCATATGCTGCTCGGTTAAAGAAACTCCAGTTCTACTCAGTGGCATACCGCCTGCTCAGAGGCGATCTGTGCCTGATGTATAAATCCATGTCCAACCTGGAATTAATGGACATGCTGCACCTCAGAAAATCCAAATCCCATCGAGCTATGCGCTCGAGAGACTTGAACCTCAGCACTGAAATAAATAGGACATGCTGGAGGGACAGATTCATAACCCAGAGGCTCCCTTCACTCTGGAATAAAATCCCAGTCCAGGTTAGGCAGAGTCCCACATTGACTCTCTTCAAGAGGAATCTTGATGAGTGGATGGGAGATTGTAGGTTTACCCCGGCTATCACTTCTGTGTCACTGTTAAACAGAGGCACAGTATACTAATCTCAAAAAAAGGCATAGCAAAATTAATTTAAAATGGGTGGTGAAAGCCAAACACACTCTGGCTAGGCTTATAAATGCCCTAGGGCAGATAGCCTAGTATGAACCTATGAACCTATATATATATATATATATTTTTTTTTTAATATAACAGTAGCAAATGAGCAAACTGATTTATACAAATTAACCAATTAACCAATAAAAAACTACAAACTGAGCCCCATTCCAGCACACTCCTGCCACTAGGGTGCAGAGGAACCTACTCCAAAAAAAATGGTCTGGATTAGTGCTCAAGTTATACAAAGAAAGCTAGATTCAGCAGGTCTGAATTTAGTCTATGCTACAGCAAACAAGGTGTACCAATTTCAGAAAGAAACAGTTCAAATAAGCAGGCACAATAAGCCTTTAACCAGAAACTCCCAGCTCAGAAGGGCATAATCTACCCTCTCCTCCCACAAGAGTGCAGACCACACCTTCTTAATGTAAAATAACTGGCCCAAAGTCCAAGTGCTTGAACCAAATATACTTTTAGAATAACAGACACTAAGCCTTCAATCAGCAACTCCCAACTTAGAAGGATGTAAGCTACCTGTCCTGCCACAACAGTGCAGACCACAAACCTTCTTAATGTAAAACAACTGGTCTAAAGCCCAAGTGCTTCAACCAAAGGCTTAGAATAACAGTTACAATTTAATCAGGCTACTAAGAAGCAGTAATAAATGAAGCAGAATAAATGCAATTAAGTACTTTTAAGAACAAGCAGCACAATCAAAATAAAGTAGGAAGAAACATAAATACAGTAAAAGCAGATGAATAAAGTGCAATTTTTTATATAACAATAGAAAACAAGCAAACTGATTTAAACAAATTACCCAATTAACCAGTAAAAAAGCTCAAAACTGAGCCCTGTTTCAGCAGTCTTCAATTATACAAGTTCTAACTGCACACTCCTGCCACTAGGATGCAGGGCAACCTTTTCCAAAAGAAATGGCCTGGATTAGTGCTCAAGTTATACAAACAAAACTAGATTCAGGATGCCTGGATCTAGTCTATGCTACAGCAACCAAGGCACACTATTTTCAGAAAGAAACAGTTCAAATAAGTAGGCACAATGAGCCTTTAACCAGAAATTCCCGGCTCAGAAGGGCAGAACCTAGCCTCTCCTCCCACAAGAGTGCAGACCACAAACCTTCTTAATGAAAAATAACTGGCCTGAAGCCCAAGTGCTTTAACCAGAACTAATACACTTTTAAAATAACAGACACTGAGCCTTCAATCAGCAATTCCCAACTTAGAAGGATGTAAGCTATCTGTCCTACCACAACAGTGCAGACCACTTAAAATATTTATACACTTAAAAATATTTGTGCTTAAATATGTGAATAGATTAGAAAATCATATAAAATTACATCAAATATTTGTGTATTATCATTAAAAAACTAAACAGCTTTATTTAGTTCTAATTAGTTTTATGAAAATCATTTTATTTGTTATATTATAGGAAGTCTATTAGTTTTGTATGAGCGACCATGAATTTTTTTTGAAAATCTAATTAATAAAAAAGAGGCTATAAGTCATAACAGTTAAGTCTACTAAACATAAATTTCTTTCATTTTCCATATTAAGCAAAAGTAATCCAGTCACACTTTTACACTTTCCTTAGACTATATATTTGACTTTCAAATAATGTGCATTTGTAAATACAGCTATGTGGGAATCATTTCTTCTTTAAATCTTTAAATACAATCTCTCATTTCTTTTGTTTAAACACAGACTCTCAGACTACACAAATTTACATGTACTGTGATTAAATATTATGATTTTCTTTAACCTAGACAAAAAAGGAGGAAAAACAAATACTTTTCTCTTTCCCCATGAAATCTAAGTCTTTTTCCTTTATGATGGGCACATTTGTCTCTGATGTGATTAAATTGCATGTCAGGGAATGAGAGGAAAGAAGCACCACTCATAGGTGGAAGGTGGATTTCCCGAGGCAAAAAAAAAAAAAACAGATTCACACAAATCTGCTCTTAAAATGACAATGTTGTGATTTCAAATCAGAAAGTTCAATATCTCAGGTGACTGCATTTATGTTGATGACTTTCACTTCAACCTGAAGTGAATTTATTTCAAATGGCTTGCAGTCCTTTATAAGGCAATTTATCATATTGTTCATATGGCATTTCTTTAAGCTGTTTCACTGCGAACAACTAATGTTATGATACTGCCATTTTGCTTTAACTGAAATGTATAAGCTTACTCTTATTTATACAAAAAATAAATAATAAGATGTTGGTTTGCCATTCTTCCATAAAACTGTAGCCACAGTCCTAAGCCCTATGGTCGGGGTTTAGTATAATGGTTAAGGTGTTTATCTCACAGACACAAAGTACAGAGTTTGATTTTTACCTTTGAATGTAAAATTGCCAATGCTTAAAATGGCCTGCAAGGACAGCTAGCCTAGAACTTACCTAAGAATTACATGCTCAGCAGTCCTACTTGTGTTGCTTAAGATGGTCTGCACCTCTCTTTTTAAGGCTTTTGTATACTGGCTAAAGACCTTTTTGTTGTCATAGTGCCTTTTTAAGCAGCATCCAGCTAATAGACATCCAAACGTAAACTTGTCAAATCCAAAAAGGGTTGTACTTTTAAATATCAAATTACACAAATGTTGAATGGCTAACACTGAAAAAACAAAACACTTACATTTTTACAGCCCCCCACCTGCTAATTATATATACTAACTCTGAGATCATTCTACAAAGAGGAAAAGAGCAAATTCCCTGATTCTCACCGTTCACAATCTTGCATGGACTTAACACCAGCATAAATGATCAAACGAGTTTTGATCACTTCTGCGGGCATAAAAAATGTTCAACATTATGAATGTTCGACAATATGGAGTGTTTCCCAAAAGTCACATTAAAGTCGCTCTGCTAAATGCCAAAAGTCACAAGAGCAAAATGTTCAACCTTGAGGCTTCCCTATATTTGGAGTGCATTCACATCTGTTTAATTCCTGCAGCCTGGTTTAAATGTTTAGAAAGCACCCCCTCCATACTTGGGTTTGTACCTGCCATGCTTTCTGGCTTGATGTCAACTGTGGTGGCACCTCCATAATTGTTAGGGACCCTTTCACCTCTAGACATGTTCTCCAGGACCTACAAACAGAGCACATTAAACTTCAGATCATACTAAACAAAAACTGTCAGTCTATACCTTGTTATAATACATCTTCTCTGCCTTTTGATAATCATATAAGGATCCTTGATGTAACTGATTAATTCCCTATAAACAAACACTCCATTATTTTGTGAACATTAACTACTAATCAATAATCTGGAGCACTTAAACCTCAGATGTAGGATGTTCCTAAAATGTGTCAGATTTCATAAACAAAAACTATGTAACAGATTGTTAATAAATGACTGGAGAGTATTAATATTCTTAAGAAGACCTTATGAATACAGCTTTCCTCATGTAGTAGTCTCCATGTCTCATAAATTAGAGTTTCTAAACCTGAGGATATCAATATTTCTGAATTCAAGGATTTCAGATGTAAAAATCTCATCAAACTCTATGATGAAGTTTCAGAATTCACATATTACAGCTTAACTCCAAGCAATGCCTCAGAAGGGAGCTACACAAATGAGTTATATGCTCAGTTAGATAAATGCATAGAATTGACAATTCGTACCAGATTTAAATGTAATGGGAAGTTAAAAAGCCAACAATGTTGATGGTCCACCAACATAAACAAACTTTACAATAAAGGAAAAAAATCTTTAAAATGTACAGCAGATTTAAGGACATTCAGAGCATGGATAACATTAACATATTAACTAAAACCTATATATGTACATATATATATATATATATATATATATATATATATATATGTGTGTGTGTGTGTGTGTGTGTGTGTGTATTAGGGCTACTAAGGCAGCCTATGAACTTAGATTGTCATCTAAAGATAAGGACAACTACAAATCCTTCTCTTATGTTAGGAAACTAAGAAATAACAAACTTTGCTCAGAACTTATTTAAGACTGTCAGATGGCACCACCTAGGGTGAGCATGGTGGTGCAGCTGTTAGCATTGCCACCTCACAGCAAGAGGTTCTCCGGTTCGATCCTTGGCTTGGGTGCCTTCTGTGTGGAGTCTGCATGTCCTCCCTGTGGTCGCGTGGGTTTTCTCTGGGTGCTCCGGTTTCCTCCCACATCCCAAAGACATGCTGTAGATGGATCAGACACTCTAAATTGGCCCTAGGCATGAGTGTGTGCATGTGTTTGCCTTCTGTGGAAGGTTGGGTGCCAGGCTGGCAACTCAACACTGTAAAACTCCACTGCCAATCATGAGCGGATAGGTGATCCGCTGTGGTGACCCCTAACCTGGAAAAGTCGAAAGAAGAAGACGGCACCACCTAGTCTGACCCCCTAGGAATTTTCAACATATTATCTAGCAAATTTAGTGGTAGTCTCAACCCCCCTCCCCCACTTATCTCTGAACCTTTGATGAAGTCCCTTGGTTTTTGTGATGAAAGCACTTAGGTTTTATCAGTTTTACAATAAATTATGTTATTTTAATTATGGTGGAATCTACACTGATTTCAGTACCTACGGAGGTGGATTTGTGGTGCCGTTCTTCCCCTACTCCCATACACTGTTGTGTTGGTTAGTGAAACAGTTGTTTTTAGGGTTGCCACCATTCGTTGTGGCTAAAACAGGAGTCAGGACACATCTCTCACATCACATAAACCCCACCCACCCTCACCCTCTCTCCTGCCCACACCCCACCCATTTTGTGATGCCACAATGACATCACCTGTCAGTAATGCCCCTTTTCCATTCTCAATGCCTGCTTTCAGATGATTTACTATGATTTTCTGTAAAAAAGCATAGTAAATCAGCCATTTTTACAAACTACAATAGTCTGTTTCCTTTTTTGAAACAGAATACCAGCGTTTGTATAGTGTTTTCCGGACTACCAGAGAATTGATTTGATTTCCAGATAGTCCAGAAAAAATATGGAGGGGTGGCAAGCCTAGTCTTTTTTACTTGATTATTGGCATACAAACATTAATCATCCCAAGGGGGCCTAGTCAGCTATAAATTCATGCAGACTATAGGCAGGAGAATGCAAAACTTATCTAAAACAATCCAGTGTTTGGTTTGTGATTTATTATGCAACTGCTTGGTTAGATAAAATGTTTTTTGATTATATTTTATTTTTACCTCTTTACTGTTTGTTGGAAGAAAGGAATTGGTTGTAGATAGGCAAACTCTACCCATCCCAAGGGGCCAAGTCGGCTATAAATTCAGAGTGTATAGAGTGCAATCAAGAGCTTATCTGAACCAATCCAGAGCTGGTTTGTGATTTATTTTGTAACTGCTTGGTAAGAGATTTATTTTGATCTATATTTTATTTGTTGATATCTATCTATCTATCTGTCTATCTATCTGTGTGTGTCTGTCTTTGTGTATGTGTGTGGCTGTGTGTGTGTGTGTGTGTGTGTGTGTGAGTGTGTGTGTGTGTGTGTGTGTGTGTGTGTGTGTGTGTGTGTGTGTGTGTGTGTGTGTAAATATATATATGTAAATATATATAACCTCTGATTTTCACTGTGTTTTGTTAGAAAAGGATAGCTTGTAGACAAGAAGATTTACTTTGGTTACTATTTTGTTGTTTTACCTCTATTTTTTCACTATTTGTTGTTAGAAAGGGATAGGTTTTAGATAGGCAAACTCTAGCCAACCCAAGGGTACTAGTCATCTCTAAATGAACACAGACTGTAAACAGGACAACCCGGAACTTATCTGAACTAGTCCATTGTTGGTTTGTGATTTATTTTGCAACTGCATGGTACTATACATTTTATTTTGACTTATATTTTTTACCTCTGATTTTCCCCATTTGTAGAAGAAAGGGATAGTTTGTACTGTTATAATGAGGTGTAACTGTGAGCAATATTGAATCCCAGCATATTTGTGTGACTGACACAACTAGTACAGTAAGTCAGAGTAGCAACTTTATGAATTAGCTCCCAGTGTATAAGGTTAGCTCAGTGTATTAATTTAATATTTACTTTCATATTGTTTATGTGATTTCCTCATAGAGTCTGATTTAAAATTACCAATTATTTTAATATATTGGAATTGTGGTGACTCATTTAAATTATTCTTTTCTTTTAAAATTCTTTAATCAGTTGCGTATGAAAATAGATTCCCAAAATGAGCATGCCATTAAAGATTTACGAAAGCACAAGTATCTTGCAGAGTGTCAAATGCTGGATGTTTTAAATCTAGACTTACTGATGACAATTTTACTTATGAAACTGGTACAACTTGGAGAAGTGTTGTTACATGTATTAATGACTGGACTGATGAGATAAAGTTAGAACACATTTAGTAAACACATTTTGTATTGTTAGTAAACATCACTCAATCCCTGTTGAACAAGATAATACCACTGACAACTTTCCAGCTCTAGATATAAGTATTCATTAATCTGCAAATGGAAGGCATATAGAAAAAAATAAAAAAAAGAAAAGAGAATGAATTTCATAAGAAATAACAAGGAAGAAAAATGTAAACTGATAATGTCTATAAAGAAAAGAGAATATATACCAAAAAGCTTAGTGCATTCTTATGTAACACACAGGTAACAGGGAATGATAACATTTTCTACCAGAAAACCTTCAGTCTACAGAAAAAGACATAATTTTTTTTCCAAAGGAGAATGCAGAAAAAGTGGCAAACAGCCAGAGAAAAGGAAGAATTCAAAATTGAATGTGGAAAATTGAAAAATATTACTGTAAGAAAAAAAAGTAGAAACATAGAAGTTGACAGATGTGGACACACAAAGCCAGCTGGTTGAGAATTGTATGCTTGCAAGTCTAATAAGCAATGAAACAGTGGCATTAATAACATTAATAGTGATGAAGATCATTCCTTTATAACAACTGATAGAGCAGATATTATTGAATTAGAAGCTGAAGATTCTTCAGATCTGGTCAGAAAAGATATTCAGGGAAATTCAGTAAAACATACATGAAATTTCTTTCAGTGTGCACATTGCACTGTAATGATTACAAGGCACGAACAGTTTTAGATTCAGTAAACCCCGTGTAGCAGCTTGCAAGCATGCGCAAACAGGGAAACGTCCATGCAGTGCAAAGTTTGGCTTAATTAGCTGAATTTCATGCAAATTAGACAGATGGAGTGATCCAAGAAGATGTAATGCATCTGTGTAGACTCTGTATCTGAGTCAGTAGTGCACACGGAAATTTTTCATGTACAGGAGTCTACATTGAAAGAAGGGGATGTAAAAGTTTACAAATATAGACATAATTCCCCTGAAAAGGAGAGATCACATACATAAATGTACAAAACATGCATTGTGGATGTCTGAAAACAGTATGGATTATGTGAAATTAATATTTTTTTAATAATTTTCACATTTGCACTATGCGCCACATTGTGTAAACATGCTTAACATAAAAATAAAAAATAAAAAATTTGTAAAATATCACTTCTAATGTAATTCTGTTTACATTGAAAACCTGAAAACTGCATTGGTTGACCGGCATGTGGTCGAAGTGCAGTTTTCAAGTCAGCAGAATGTTGAACCAAAATGTATGGACTACACTATAGTGAATTGGTAGTGTAGTTGGAGTATTTGGGTTCGACATTGTGCAAGAAGATTGTGGGAATTAGCCCATTTCCTTATTGTAGTGCAATCTCGAAGTTCGTATATTTAATGTGCAGGGGGTGTGGGGGTGCAGGGGGGGCGTAACCCCCCTGCAAAATAGTAGAATTAATGTACTGTTGACTTTAGAATGTAACAGTACATAATGTGCATAGCAGGAGGTGAGTGATGTAACCTCCTGCTATGTCAAATACATCGAACCATAGTTGTCGAAGTATTCATTATTGCCTTGGTTTACTTTTTGGCACTCCGGATTCAACACTTCGGGTCAACATCCTAAATGGTCAACTGAAGTGGATTCGGAATGCTCATAGTAAACCATGTAATTCAGGCAAATATATTGTAAGATCTTGCATCAAGTCTGTACAATGATGCATTCGTGCTTTTACCCAGTTTACATGGCTATGAACCATGTAGTTTCCAGGCTGTCAGCATGAATATTATACAAATGAGGGTTAAATGCCCGGTATTTGTTGAATCACTAAAGGGAGCAACCGTGTCTGTATAGCCACATTGTGTAGGCTCCTATATGGCGTTTATACTCCCACTGGATGTGGATGACATCGAGGGGTGTGTCTTGTTACTTTTAGGATTCTTTTGTGCTCAGTTCATGTGTTTATGCAGCACGCCGCTTGCTGAAAATAGTTTGGGCATAGCGTAGGGTGTTTGCGTGAACAGACCACTCACATGACAGTCATGACATAGCCAGCTATGAATGAAAACCAGATATATGCAATTAATAATATATACTTTTGTATAAGATATGCTGCTCGACACTGCACATAGCACTTCATAGTGCAATAAAGTAGGGCCTTTAACTCATGTCAATTATATCTTAAGCAGGTGAACTGCTTATAATTAGCCAATCACACATGGTGGACCTACATCGCAACTGTATAAAGTATGCATACCCTCTGCATTCTGATTTTTCCTCAGTTCTCTTAACCATTGGAGTAGATACTTGGAAATTGTAACTGAGATAATGCTAGGGTCCTCTGCAACTATTCTACATCTGTGTGTGCTAAATGCTGAAGTCAATGCTGCTGGTGCTGCTGACAATAGGCCTAGACCAAGGAGGAGAAGAATGTCTAGGTCCAGGGTAACCTACAAGGAACTACATGAGCTTAGTGAGCTCTGCCACCCTCAACTCAGAGCCACAGGTAACAGAGGAGGACCTGTCCCAGTGGAAACTAACGTATGTGTAGCCCTAGCTTCAGGTACTTTTCAAACACCAACTGGGGACATGGTGGGGGTTTCACAGGCATCTGCACTGAGGATACTCCACTAAGAACTTCTTTGATTTTCTATCCTGTAATTCTTTTTTCTATTTTTTGTACCTCTTTGACATACATTGCGTATCTGTCACTATAAGTTGACTCCCCTTGATACTTGGCCACTTGCTCATATATTTCATTCAACTTTTCTGACATCCCTACATATTGCTGCTCATAATATTCTATCAATAACCTAATAAACATATTGGATGCCAAAAGCTGTACTTGTCGCCATTTTTGAATAAACTGTTCATTTTCCATGCCAACCCCAGGTTCCACATAAACCCTGAGACCTCTTGGAGCTATATTAGCTGTAAAATAGGCTTTAAGTAACTTTCTTTGCCAAACATGAGACTGAAATGATTACAGAAATGAGGTGTCGTATACCTGGAAAAAGGTTAAGCATACTGTTAGGTTTTCAGAAGGGTCAAATAGAGGGCTGAATAGACCCAAGAGAAAGAGGCCTAGATCTATATTAAGGAAAATTCCAGACAACTCCAGTGCTTCAGAGGTTTCTTTGGGCTATTCTAATACAGATACAGAGACCGAAGGGGGTGAGCCACAAATAATGGTTCCCCAACACCAAAGAGATCCAGGGGCCCTTTAGGGGGGGGCGGGCGAAAGCACTGTCATAGAACAAATGGAAGATATGTTTCAGAAAATATTGAATCAACAGTAGGTAGAGATGATGCTCCCAACCACGATCAGGCTACAGAAAATCAGTTGGTGGTAAATCTGACCAATTATGAGCATTCTGATTTGGAACTAAATGTACTTAACAAAGGCTTAGGTTTTGTTACAGCTACATGTGTGTCTTTTTTTGACACAGTGAATGACTTAAACAAATTTACTCGTAAATTAAATTTGAAGTATGACTTTGCATATAGACCACAGAGCAATGATTCAATAGATAAAAAAATCTGAGTTTCAGCCATCATATTATAGGGCAGTGACGATATTTGAACAACAGGTGATGCAAGATTTGCAACTTAATCAGAATGAGGTGTTTAGGAGTTACTCCCACAATTTGACTAAGGAAGAGAAACTAACACTGAGGAATTAAGCCATGAATGATAATTTGGTAATTACCAAAGCAGATAAGGGGGAGCCATAGTTATTTGGGGTAAGGAACAGTATCTTGATGAAGTTCATAGACATTTAACAGATGTGATATCATATTGTCAACTCTCCTTGGATCCTACCATGGTATTTAAACAATAGATAGATGCTTTCCTGAAGGAAGTAAGAGAGGCAGAGATTATTTCCATGGGCTTGGAACAACAGTTAAAAGTAAATGATCCTCAGTCACAATATTTTTATCTGGTACCAAAGATACATAAAGGGGCAGCTATACCACCTGGAAGACCTATTGTAGCAGGGCGGGGATCAATAAATGAACCATTGTCAGTGTACTTAGAAGCCATTATTGACATACATGTCTGCCAGAATTAAAGATACTAAACAATTTCTGTTATTAATGGAATATTTGGTAATCCCTACAAATGCTTATATCGGCACATTAGATGTCCAAGCATTATACACCAGTATCCCACATTGGGGAGGGATAAAAGCAGTTAAGTATTGGTTTGAGGCTTCTAAGTACTATGGACCAACTTAGCAAGAATTTCTTCTGACATTATTGGGAATGGTTTTGGAACATAATGCCTTTAGGTATGGACAAGCTTGGTATTTACAGATAAAAGGTACAGCGATGGGTGCAACATTTGCACCCATCTACGCTGATTTATTAATGGGTTATTTGGAAGTCGAGGTAATATATCAACAACATGAGTTTCATGTAGAACTAGGGATGTGGATGATTGTTGGGTAGTTTTGAGTACCTTAATAATAATCAGTATGGTATTAGATTCAGTGGCAAGATTCACAGTAATACCGTTGAGTTTTTGGATGTGATGGTTAAGAAAGATAGGGATGGCATGATGGTTACAAATTTATACCAGAAGCCATTCACCAAATATTCTTTGTTAAGAGCTGACAGCTGCCATCTAGGTCATATAGCCAACAATATCCCAATGGCCCAGTTTAAGAGGTTAAAATGAATCTGTAGTAAGGCAGAGGACTTTGAGCTACAGTCAGAGAAAATAAAGTCAAGATTTTTGTCTAGAGGCTATGGGGCCAGGAAGGGCTTTACGGACAGTTAATGGGATGTCTAGGACAGAATTGTTACAGGAGAGAGAGCATCATACTAGAGAATCCCCTGGAACACTCAGGTTTATTACTAGGTATGGCAGTAATACATTTAAGATTAAAGATATAATAGAAAGCTTTGGCATATTTTGAAAACAGTTTTTTGACTACCTTAGTAAATAATCAATGTAATTTTGGTTACAGGAGAGATGAAACTGTCGGGGAAAGTCTATCTAGCTTTAAAGAAGTAAAGTTCCAGTTGAAGGGACCATAGGGAATTGAATTGTGGGGAGTACCTACTGTGGACATTGTATTCATTGCAAAGTAATTTCTAAAACTAAGTCATTCACTTCAGTCAATACTACGAAAGTATTTGATATCAGACATCTTATAACATGCATAAGTGAACGGGTGATATACATGGCAGTGTGCAAGTGCAGGTCTTTTTATGATGGACAGACATCTTTGAGTTTGAGACAGAGGATAACATTCCATATTAGTGATATTAATTGTAAGAGGGCACGCAGTGTGCTATAACAAGCATATGCAAGTACATCCAAGGGCTCACTTTATATATGTAGGAATTGATAAAGTGGTAGGGTCTGATCTGGCAATAGCACATAAATATAATATTCTCACCAAGAAAGAAAGAATGTGGATAGTTAGTTTGGGAGCATTGTTTACACCAGGTCTGAATGAACATTGGTAAAGTAGAATCTATAAACTATATATGTTATCACTAAGACTTTGTACCTTAACTTGGGGATTATTTAAAGTTAAAGATATCTATTAACCTTGAGTTGGGTGAATTAAAGTGAATAAGTAATGTGTGTATACGGAAAGATAAACAGCTTTTTAACTGTGTTTTTGTATGATCAACACTGGGTGGCACTAGTGTATTGCTTCATTGTAATATCACTTTAAGAACAAGTGTATAAAGGATAAGCTTCCTCCTTCAGGAAGGAAAAGCAATGATGATGCCATGAGGTGAAACCTTGGTTTGTTTGGTGTGGCGGAACATGTCTGCCATTAAAAGAATGCTAAGGCACTTTCCTGAGTGTTGTGTATTTACTTTTCATAATTTTAGTTTACCGGGCTAAACAATGGTGCTGGAGATTGGTGCAGTTTTGTATCTATTATTGAGCATGGGCGTTTTCTGAGGAGTGTATATATATATATATATATATATATATATATATATATATATATATATATATATATATATATCAGTTTTTATATTTATATATATATATATATATATATATATATATATATATACATGTGTGTGTTTATGTCTATATTGCCCTACATATCAGATCATGGAGAAGAAATCTGCACTACAACACATATAATGTTGGACAAAGGACCAAAGGTAAGGGCTCAGCATTAAATAATGCACTTACAAAAATGTGGAACTGCATAGAATAACCTGTTGCAATTGGAGGACTACTGGGACATCTGAAGTTCAGATTTCTGGCAGTCATCTCTCACGTCATGTGTAAATGATACCACATTTGACAGCAAACCATAAGTTAGTGTAAAACATACATAAATATGAGTCAAACCTGTGTACTTGCTGCAAACATCTGTACAGTGATGTCATACCATGTCTCCCTAAGATAGCATGTGGAAACCTTGAAAATGTATGGCACAGTATATGAATATGTGCATATATTGTGAAGCTATATGTTGCATCTATGGTAGCAACAACACCAACATTCACTACAGCCCCTTGTGTTTGCTGGATTTCAAAAACATAAATCAACAACTGAACAAGTTGTGTAATGCATTATGTTGTGTGCTAACTCATTGACAGAGCTAATTGAGTTTTGCCACAGGCTTGTCCATCCAATGTAAACAGACACATATGCCCAAAATGGGTACTGTTGTCACATAGCTAGGCTGCAAAATAGTGTTCTGTATGCTAGGCTACTAGCTGCAGATGGCAGTAAGAAGCAATGTGACTCTGCAGGCCTCCCAAACTGCTCAACACTGGGGTTGTTTATGTCCTCTAGGATTAGTTCACCTTTAGTCATTTATAAAGCAGACTTGAGCCATGGTGTGTATGTTAAGTACTGTGATCTGTAGTGTGTAAGACTTGATAGACTCCAGCCCACTTGGTGTGTATATGTGTGTGTATCTCCCCAAAGAGCAAGTGTGAATCCCACACTGACTTCCAAACTGGTATTGGTTTGCACATTTTGGCCCTTGTAGTTGATGCAAGCCTCCAACCTGTTGTTTTCCACAAGGCCTGCTGATGTCATCTGCCATAGGATTATCTAAAGTCATGTCAGACTTGAGCAGTGGTGTGTGCATTAATTACTGTGATTTGTGGTGTGTAAAGCTAGATAGGTATGAGTGCTAATCTCATTTCAGCTTACTTTGTGCATAAGTGTGTGTGTATAGCTCCCCAAAGAGTAAGTGTGAATTCCACACTGGCACTGGTTTGCAGCTTTTGAACCCTGCAGTTGATGCAGGCTTCCAAACTGCTGTATTCCGCAAGGCCTGCTGATGTTATCTACCATAAGAGTACCTAAAGCCATACTAATGTCTGACTTGAGCTGTGGTGTATGAATTAAGTACTGTCATCTGTAATGTGGAAAAACTAGGTAGGTATGGGTTCTAACCTTACTGCAGCCCAGTGTGTGTGTGTGTGTGTGTGTGTGTGTGTGTGTGTGTGTGTGTGTGTGTGTGTGTGTGTGTGTGTGTGTGTGGATCTCCCCAAAGATCAAATGTGAATCCCACACTGACTTCCAAGCTAGCATCAGTTTGCACTTTTTGGCTCTTGCACTTGATGCAGACCTTCAAACTGCTGTCTTCCACAAGACCTGCTGATGTCATCTACCATAAGATTACCTAAAGCCATAATAATGTTAGACTTGAGCTGTGGTGTGTGTGTGTGTGTGTGTGTGTGTGTGTGTGTGTGTGTGTGTGTGTGTGTGTGCGTGTGTGCGTGTGTGTGTGTGTGTGTGTTAAATACTGTATTATGTAGTGTGTAAAACTAGAGGGGTAGGAGTTTAATCTCACTCCAACCCTATTGGTGTGTGTGTGTGTGTGTGTGTGTGTGTGTGTGTGTGTGTGTGTGTGTGTGTGTGTGTGCGTGTGTGTGTGTGTATGTATGTACATATCCCTGCAAGACAAGTGTGAATCCCAAACTGACAAGGGTTTGCACTGTTTTGGGTCTTGCAGGTGATGCAGGCCTCCAAACTCTTGTCCTCCGGAAGGCTTGCTGATATCATCCACTATAAGATTGCCTAAAACCAAGTTAATGTGAGATTTGAGTAGAGGTGTGTGTGATACATTGTATGTTCTGTAGTCTCTAAACTTATATAGGCAGGGGGTTTTATTCTCACTGCAGCCAACTTGTTTGATGTGTGTTTGTGTGTGTGTGTGTGTGTGTGTGTGTGTGTGTGTGTGTGTGTGTGTGTGTGTGTGTGTGTGTGTGTGTGTGTGTGTGTGTGTGTGTGCGCGCTGTGGAGTGTTCTGTAAGTATAGATAGGTAGTGGCACCATTGTCAATGCAGCCAACTTGGAGTGTGTTGATGTTAGTCAGAACATTCTACATCAGCCTATAGGATCAAAGGAATTTACTAGGCTAATGGCCTTTACAATCCTAGCCAAGTTCTTACCCTTATTTCCAGAATCACCACCTATTGCCCCTCTCCAAGAGGGACTCAGGTGGAAGTCCCAGGATGAATTTAAGGTCTCCTATCCAGACATCCAGACTGTGTTTGAAGAGTACCAATGAGGTATTCTGTTTGACATGAAGTGGGAGTCTGTTCCAAAGGTGTATTAACCTCTGAGAGAGAAATATGTCCCTCCAGCAGGTTTTATTAATGTCACATACAAGGTTAAGGTCTTTAGAGCGAGTAACCTGTGTACCATTCGGCTTACAGATACGCAGCATTTCCAATAAAGCAGGGTCAGAGATTGCTTTGTATGCAAGGCAGAGATCACCTCTGAGTAGTATGTATGCAACAGAATAAAGTGACAGTGATTTAAGATCCCAATAGGACAGATGCTGAAGACCTTGAATTTTCCTTCAGAGGAACATTTGTGGTCTCTTCAATTGCTGCAGGTGCTTGAAAGGCACATAGCAAAAGGGCCAGTATACTCAATTACTGGCCTGATGAGGGAAGAGTAGAGGGAGGGTATAACTTCTCTTTTTCTGAAAACAATGCCCTTACTATGACATGAGCAAGATAGAATGCCCTTCTTACCACTGTGGAGACATGGTGGTCAAAGATAAGGGAGCTGTCAACCTGTTTCCCAGGTCTGTCACCACTATGTCCATATTTAAGGTGTTGCTATTGATGTGGTAGTTATTAGGAACATCACTTTTACCGAAAGGAATGACAACAGATTTTTTAAATTGAGTTTAAGGCCATGACTTTGGCATCAATCATTTGTTTGGGTAAGATCCTCTTGTAGGATATTGACATCATTTGGAGATTCTATGACCAGTCCCAGTTTGCAATCATCAGCAAACTTTGTCAGCCACAGACCTTTAGACAGACATAGGCTCATAGGTTCAGAGGTCCATAGGTTGGTTCTAGGCTATCGGCCCTAGGGCCTATACAAGCCTAGCCATAACAATTCCCTGGCTATTTCTTCCCAGAATATTTACTTCCCTGGTCCCCTGTCTAGTAGGGCAACGGACATGATCCCCGGGGTGAATTTCCTATTTCCCATCCACTCATCAAGGTAATCCCCAAACACTTGCCCCTACTCAGTTTGGATTTGTCAAAGGAAGATAATGCCTGTGAAACATTGTGGACTTCTTCTAGACAGTCTTCAAGGCCCTAGACAAGGGGAAATCTGTGTGTACAGCATACCTAGACTTAGCCAAGGTGTTTGATACTATCTCCCACTCAGGTATCATTGACAAACTCACCCAGCTAAGTATCAACCCTTATATCTTCAGATGGGTCACTAACTGGCTCACTGATAGAACCCATATAGTCAAAATAGGGGAATCCACCTCCAACAGAGCACCTGTAACCAGTGCAATTCCACAGGAATCTATCCTGGCAGCTCTACTGTTTGGAACCTAGTTCTCCAAAGTACAAGCTAAAACTAAATGTCTGCGGCTGACAAAGTTTGCTGATAACTGCAAACTGGGAGTGATCATAGAATCTCCAAACAATGTCAACATCCTACAAGAGGGTCTTACACACCCAAATGAATGATGCCAAAGGCATGGCCTTAACCTCAATAAAAAAAAAGTATGATCATCCCTCTCAGTACTTGTGATGTTCCTGCTAACTACCACATCAATAACAAAACACTACGTATGTACTCACTGGTGAGAGACCTGTGCACACAGGTTGACAGTAACCTTACGTTTGATCAGCATGTCTCCACAGTTGTAAGCAGGGAATTCTATATTGATCATCTTATAAGTAAGGCCATTGCATCAAGAAAATGAAAGAAGTTCTAACCTTTCTGTACCCTCCCTTCATCAGGCCAATAATGCAATACAACAGCCTTTTGGTATTCACCTTCCCATGTACCTGCAGCAATTGGAGAGACCACAAAGGTTCTTCACAATGATAATTCAAGGTCTTCAGCATCTTTCCTATGTTTGGTCATCTGAGATCACTGTCACTTCAGTCTGTTTCATACAAACTACTCATAGGCAATCTATGCCTTGCATATATACAGCAATTTTTGACCATGCTTTATTTGAAATGCTGCATATCCGCAAATCAAATGGTACACGGGTTTCTCACTATAAAGGCCTTAACCTGGCATGTGACAGTAATAGAGCATGCTGGAGGGTCAGATTTCTCTCACAGAGGTTATCACACCTTTGTAATGGACTCCCACTTCATGGCAAATAGAGCACCTCATTGGCATTCTTAAAAGCAATGTGAACGATTGAATGTGTAACTGTAAATTCACACTGGGGATTCCACCTGTGTCCCTCTTGGACCAGGGTAGTTGGTGCCAATCTTGGAAATAAGGGTAGAATTTGGCTAGGCTTGTAAGGGCCTCAGGGCCATTAGCCTAGCAACTTCCGATGATATGACTCATTCATAGTCCATGTGGGAGTACATGACCTGTGACATACCTTCCTAAACTATGCTTAGAGATGCATCTGTGTGGTCACTGACACATGACTTAAAGCCGCAAAGAGCACAACAACAGTGCAAGGTTATTATTATGCCTTCCACACATTTAGATCAGCTAATTCACACGCAGGGATTAAAGGTGGAAGTGTCTTTATGTACATCAAAACTAAAGATACTTCAGGGCTAGTCAAACAGGACAATGCACTTGAGCTACTCAAGGTTCAGTTCACAATAGGCAAAATCCAGTACTACTTCCATGCAAGCTATAGGCCCCCCAATATGATCCAGAACACCTGTACCATGTATGTAAACTTATTAGATACACTAACCATCCAACCCAATACCATAGTCATGGGTGACTTCCATTATCCCACTCTTACCTGGGAATCCTATACAACAACAAACATACAAGCACATTCCTGGCTTTTGTAAACACAAACTCCATGGACCAGTTACAGCCAATACAGCAATCATGGGTGCAATCATACTGGATCTGTTCCTTACCAATATGGATGAGTCATGCACAATCTCGTACTGTAATGACTTCCCTGGTAAGGTCTGAACACAAATTGGTCTGCTTTGAAGTAAAAATTAAACATGGACCCCCCAGCTAGACATGGAATATTCAGGAACTAAACTAAGGCTAACCTCCAGCTATTAGGTGATAAACTGGTCAAATCTCAAGCCCCCATAAACACTGAAAACCCTGTGGCCTATGTAGCGGTGTTCACAGAAACCCTGAATGAGCATGTTAATAGCTGCATAGAGGCAGCCATACCTACCAGGGAGAAGTACAGAACTAACTGAAATTCAAACCACACTGGTGGAATCACATAATCAATAGGCTGTATAACAGAAGGAAGAAACACATGGCAAAATGTAGGAGGTGCAGCACACAGCAGTATGAAAGCACTGTCAACAAAGTGAACAAAAAAATCAGAGGACAAATAAAGTCTACCAAACCCATATCTGAGATAAATTCAGGCTCCTAGGCCAAGGACAAGCACAAAGCATACTTTAGGTATGTCTGCAACGTCAAAGGCAAGACACAATTGTGTGCAGAGCTCATTGGAAATGGAGCCAACTATACTGAGACAGAAGATATATCAAACCTCATGTATGATAAATTGAGCCCAACTTTACCCCACTCCCCCCTCAACATTCCAACAAGAAATACCATCAAATATAAGTACCCTTACTATTACAAGGGAACAGGTCCTTAATGCTCTGTCTAAGAACAAGTACACTGCATCAATGGGCCCAGACAATATCCCAGCATGCCTTCTAAATAGCATGAAATATGACATTTCAGGGCCTCTGGAATTACTATTTCACTGTAGCCACAAAACAGGCTTTGTGCCACATGAATGGAGAACAGCATCAGTCATCCCTCTGCACAATGGTAGGCTATCTACAGACCCTGAAGACTATAGACCCAGATGTCTCACTAGTCTGATATGTAAAGCCATGAAAATAATTATCATGGAAATGATCAATAGAGATGTGGCACACCTCCAGATACCAGACCAAACCCAGTTTGGTTTTGTTAAGGGCAGAACATGCCTACCCAACCTGGTGGACCTATTTGAGAAGGGAACCAAAGCAATGGATGAGGGAAAATGGTTCACACTGCCTACCATGGCCTGACAAGGCATGTGACACTATACTTCCATCAGGCATTGTTGACAAACTCAAGAGATTAGATACAAACTAGTATGTCAGCCAGTGGATAGCCAAGTGACTCACAGACATGACCCAGGAATTTAACATAGAGGAGTCCATCTCTCCAAACAGGACAGTCACAAGTGGACTCCCTCATGAATCACTCCTCAGAGCACTCCTCTTAGGCATTTACAATGTCATTGTCAATGGTCTCCTGCTGACTAAATTTGCAGATGATTACCAATTAGGAGCTGTCATTGATTCCCACACTGGCACAAATGTTCTCCAGGAGGGGCTGACACAGACATACAACTGGTGTCAGAGCCATGGAGTAACACTAAATGCTAAGAAATGCATAATACTATGCTTTGGGAAGTCATCCACCCTTGGTAACTATCATATTGACAGCACACCTCTAACAGTTGACCCAGTAGTCAGGCATTTAGGGACACACATAGATAGTAATCTAGCCTTTGACCATCACGTGTCTACACTATTGAAGAAATCATGCTATGTTGTGCAACTTATAAACAAAGTTATGGTGTATAAGTCCAAGTAAGTCATTGTTCCACTGTATTCGATATTCATCAGACCTATCATTGAGTGCAATGCCACCTTTGGTATGTACCTAACCAGGTATATCCAACAATTGGAACATCCACAGAGGTTCCTCACTAAACCAATACAGGGTGTACATAAAATGTCCTATGCAGAACACATCAAGGCCCTATCCCTGTATTCTGTGTCCTGCAGCCTTTGGAGGGGAGATGTTTGCCTGCTATACAGGGCATTGTCAGACCCCACTGTGGACCTCCTGCATATCCACGAAACAACTAACAACAGAATTACTCATTCTACAGACATACACCTTGCCTGTTATATAAATAGGATGTGCTGGAAAGACAGGTATGTATCCCAGAGACTACACGCTATATGGAACAGGCTCCCCATCCATGTGAACCAGAGTTCAGCCCTAACACAAATCAAGTGCAAGTTACACAATTGGATGGGGAACAGGACAATCATGCCTGGTTTGGGACCTATGTCTCTAATGAACACAGGCGAGTTGTAAATGGTTCATTTCACAGGCCTCTGCTTTTAAGTGTTTCATCTCCCAAAAACCTACTTACACTTATCAAGAGTATCAGATCTTGTCAGAGATTTGGGATGCATGGCTAGGCTTAAAGAAGCCCTTGTGTTCATTAGTCTAGTAAACACTTATGAACCTCTGAACCCATGAACCTATACTGTATTACCTTTCTGATGACATTTCTCTCCTGTGCTGACATTCAATCCTGTGCTCTGATGCTGATGGGTAGATTGTAGATGTGTACCCATCAGTGTCTCCAACACAATCCTGAAAGTGAAACGTAAACATTTCCATGAGACACATTTCATTGTGTGACTCCACAGCCCCTACAATAGCATCCATTGTAATGTACACAAATTATTATGCTATCCACATTATAAATGGCAAAGTACAATATATGTAAATGACCAGTACAAGTAGCATGTCTACAGCAACAATGGATGAAACAAATTCATATTAACTCATTTCATCTGAGTGACACCTCCAGGTGCATCTTCATATTTGCATCAATACTTCCAACACCATGCTATGTACAAGGTTGTAAAAGATTTCATCTTAAAAAGTACACACTAACAAACTCAACTGCATTAATGTTTAACCTCTTTCTAGTGCAGGTAAATAGATATTAACTTTTGTTTTTATGATATTAATTTATATAGATATAATTTTCTCATTTTTCTAAATATCTCAATAATCAGTGAACACAGACAGGACTCCTTAGCCTCATATGAAAGCTCCTAGCTTGATGAATAAAATGCTGCTGACAGTATGTGTGTAACTTGAGTGGTTGCTAAGATATTGTAAGTTCTTTACAAAATATTATAAATGTAATAGTTACTGTGTTTACTGTGGCTTAAAAAAATTTGCTTTAAGATCTAGAACCTAAAGAATACTACCACTATAAAAATAGTTTGTGCTGAAGAGTTTGCCATTTATACTTCTTTCATAACCTGATGATTTCAAAGATATGAAAGTTTGTTTCAAATGTGAGGACATAATTTGATTCTGTCAAAAGGCTTAGACTCTGTCCATTGGCAGTTACAGTGTGAACTTACTAAGCTCCACTGAAGTGAATGAGTTAATGTATATAGTCACCCTGTGCATCAGACACATAGCTTTATTTCCTTGCATCCATGAGAAAGATGATAGGGATTTGGCACAGTTATCATAACTTGCACAGGGTATTGTGTGGTGGTGAGGAGGCCTAGGCTGACCCAATAGGTTGTCAAGCATGTGTGTGAGTCAGGAAGGGAAGCAGGCAAGATAGACCATGGAAATGTTGCGTGTGTGTCTGTAGTTGCCCTCAGTGTGACAGTGGTGTACGAGTGTCTGCAAGAACACAGCAAAGCTCAGTACTAACCCTACGTGCCTGTATGTTGGACAGCTTTGATCTGTGCATGGTAGAGCTGACAGTTCATCGTCTCTGCCACTGAACATGAAATCTGGTTCTGCCAGGAACTGCACTGTCACCTACATGCCCAAGGTCAGATGCTCCGATACTACCTGAGGGTAACTGATGTCTGCTGGGAGTGTGTCCTCCCCGGGAACACCCAGGACCATGAGGCCGTGGTCTGCTATGTCTTGGTGTGGACTGCACACTTCCCTCTGGAGCACTGGATGTACTGCCACTATGGGAGCGTGATTGTGCATGGCCAAATTGACTTTCAGCAGATGTAGCTGCTGACCCACCTGGCCAACACTCAACTCCAAGAAGATGTTCCATCACAGACATCATGCGTTCCAAGACAGATAGTGTGTAATCTGTCTCTGACCTACCTCTTTCCACTGTGTCAGTCAACTGTTCCAGGGTATTAGCAACATGGTGGAGGCAGTCACAGATGTCAGATTGTGCTGCATCCATAACTCTGACCATTCATCGGGAGTTCTTTTCTGAATGTGCCTGTGCCACCATGATGGCCTTAAACATACATCAAGTGACATGTGATGAGCACCTGTGACAGGTAGTGGGGGTACAGCAGGCCTCCTATGAGCACCCCTATCAATCCACCTGTATGGAACCTGCCAACTGTTTGGCTATGGCCAGTGTCAACAGTCACTGAAGCTGCAGTAGCCACACTTCTCTGTTCAATGTCCCCACCCTCTGACTGTCCAATATCTGTGGCCTCAGTGGATTGGATATGCGTAGGCATACTAGCTGTATACTGTGATAAAGAGGGTGGATGAGGGATGTCAATACTCCACCATTTAGCATAGCTTAGCAATGCTGCACATAGCATAGCATCATACAATAATTCTTTAAAGAAATGAAAATTGGGGAGATAGGACAGTGGTGAAATGTGTTGCAAGCAGGGGGTAAACATAGTAAAAGGCAGGTAGGTATGTGCAGGAAGGGTGCAGGAAAAAAACATAGCTATCCATTTCATCAACAGCAACAACTGTGTGCTTGAAAAGATTTTTAGCTGAATTTGGATGGTCACCCTGCAGAGAGTAGGGTGATGACAACATGTGCATTGTCAAGCCAATTGGACCTTTTTAAGCCTGTCCATTGGACACATGTGTGAAATGGAGAGCTATGTATGGGATGATATATATATATATATATATATATATATATATATTTTTTTTTTTTGGGGGGGGGTAGCTGCCCCCTTTCTTTTTTTTTTTTTTTTTTTTTTTTTTTAGGAACGAGTGGATTGTTGGGGAAGGGACATAGGTATGTGTGGGGAAGGTAAGTTGAGAAAGCATTTGCAGACAGACAAGACAGTAGACAGGGTTGTTGTGGGACACAAGAGGGGGTGAACACCTTCGTTGGGGAGGGTGTTATAGAATCCCGGTCCCATGGACATCAGACACAGTAGCAGTGTGACTCAAGTCATCATCTGTGGGACTGTCAGCACTGCACCTTCACTGCTGCTCTGGAGGCAGTGGTCAATGCTGGCATCTAGGGACAGATGGCCCCACAAAGGATGGACAGTATGCTTTCCATCTGGCATAGGCATGTGTAACAAAAGGAGATACTGCCAGCCCAGCTATCTGGAATTTTGAAAGTGGTTGTGTCTCATTTCCGAATATTAACATGATTCATATGCCTGTGTTACAAATGTATTAGAACTGTATGCCATATTGTATAGACATGCATGCTGAAGAGCTATTTTTGTACACTATTGTAACTGTTTAACAGGGAAGACTGAAACAGAGGAGATTAACTTGCAAAACTTAAGAATAGTTGATATTGAAGTACTTTATTGCTGGGCCATAAACAAAATATATGTTATCTTTCAGTTTCAATGCAGCAAAGAGACAGGATGTCTAAAACTAGGGAGCCTTCTGCATTGTTGTGTAAGTATTTTATTGTTTTACATCTTCCAGCAGCTGCAAAAGTAGTTTCTAGCAATGGGGGTTTAGCTTGGGAACTAAAGTCAGGTGACAAAAAGTGAAGTCATCCTGCAAGCTAACCCAGCAGTAATATTTGATATTAGTTTAAGAAGTCTCTGAGAGAGAAGGTGTGGCTGGTGGCAGTCAAAACTACCTTATAGTCTGGGCAGAAGGAGGCATAGCTAGTAAACCTGTGCCAGCCTTTCTCAGGTGTGTGTGTATACGTGTATAAATCAAATCTCAAAGACTGCATGTGTCAGCTACTTGGGCAGGGACACAAAAGCACTGGTTGGACATCGAGGGTGCTGAAGGTCTTGGCTTGGCCACTCAGCTGAGATCTCAAGTCTATAGCTGTGCCAGTGGGGTCTTATTGAAGATTTGGAAAAAGAGGGAAAAACCAGCCCCAGACTGCCTGTTGTCTCTGTGTGCTCTTTGCACTTTACTGTATGTGTACTTGTCATCCTCCCAGTGTGTATGTCCCCCACTTTTGGCAGTGGTGAAGATTGAGGCTTCTTGATTACTGGGACAGTGATGGGGTGTTACATATTAATTGGTTGGCAGTGGTGGGATATCAACATATTAGGATTCAGTGATGTGGATATTGAACTCCTGTAGCCTGTAAGCAGTGGTTACTGGAGAAGGTGTTTGTACTCTCAATCAGCCACACAGTGAACATTCAGAGTTTCGTATCTCAATAGTTTTATTTATTTTTTGTTACCTTAGTTATTCAGGGAGAGCAGGCAAGGATGTCAGCGAAGGAATATGGCAAGCTGACAAGGATATAGTTGGCTGAGATGTGCCAGGCCAAAGCAGTGGTGCATGCCAACCTGACTAAAGCAGAAATGATTGCAGCCTTGGGCACAGCTGCATCACAGACCAGCAATAAAGTACTTCAATCTCAATTATTCTTAAGTTTTGCAAGCTAATCTCCTGTGTTTCAGTCTCCCCTGTTAAACAGTTACAATAGTGTATCAAAAACATCTCTTTAGTAGACATGTTTATACAATATGACATACAGTTCGAATACATTTGTAACACAGGCATATGAATCATGTTAATATTAACAAATGACATACAACCACTTACAGAATTCCAGCTAACTAGGCTGGCAGTATTTCCTTTTCTTACAGCGTGCACCAGCAGTTTTATGAACAAACCTATGCACCATGCCTGGCAGTTGATCTCAGGTGACGAATGCATTTTCCACCTCCACTCCCACAAGGGGAAACACCCCCAGCCTGTGAGCCAAAACTACCTAATGGAGTAGGTAGTGCAGGGAGAGCAGACAGGATGCCACCAGGCTGTGGCCCAGATGTGCTGGGCCCTGGTACCTTGACCGGGGGGAGCCAAGGTAGCTGGGTCACCGGGAACTGACCTATCTTGTTGCACTGTAAAGTAAAAATAAACATAACTCAAACAAATGTAATTAATAACATAAGAGAAAACTGTAATGATTAATGGAAACAAAGTGAAAATAATATAATGAGGAACAGAACAATATATAATATAAATAAAGTTTTTTTAATGGCAAAGCAATATTAAATTATACATTTGGCCAACATAAGAGGTAATAACAAATAATATGATAATATCAAATGATAATAGTAAATATAGGATTAAATAAATAAAAGAAGAGAAGGGGTGGGGTAAGAGAAAAAAGAAGAATGTTATTAACTTCACAGATAATATGACTAAACTTACTACAACTACATACTTCTAGATATGTTAGATTTCACTTGTGAGACCACTGACTGCTATGCCATTTGTTATTTGAAATAATACCCTGCTCCATACACATACACTGTAGTACAGAGCTTATTGCATCCAGGAATTATTCAATGTTGCTTATATTGCATATATGATGTCCCATGTGCATACCTCTCAACTTCTTGGCACAGGGCATTTTGGGCCAAACCATACATAATGGTGGTACAAAGGCACAACAACAGGAACATTCTTACACAGTGTGCACTTACAACAGTAGCAAGGTGTTCTGATAACAGATTTGCCATTAAATTGCATTTCAAGTGATGTCATATATCTGCAAATCAGGGGCCTGACATTGCTTTTTCTGACATTGATCCTCAGCAATGTGGCAGAGGCTGGTCAGTAAAACAAGATCATAAACAAAATAGACCAGACATGTGGGGAAGTATTCAGTACATTCTGTAAAAATCATGACAGTTGAGAGGTATGTTCATGTACACTGATTACACTTGACAACTGGACAGTCATGGCACAGGTCTATGGGTATGCACTTAACATGCAAGCATGGTTATGTTTTATGACATGGTAAAACAGTATTGAAAACTGTACCATTTCTCAATTGGCTGGTGCGGAATTAGAACTCACAAGCAGTGACTACAGGAATAATGAACATTTTAATTGAAAAAAAATGATCAGAGCACTGTCTCCTATTATACTTTATTGAGTCATGTTGTTTCAAATCTTACATTTACACACATGTATGGCTGTCTAGGATGTCTGTTAACTTACATGTTTACCCTATTAATTTATTGACTGCAGTCTACAGCATATTTCAGACAATGAGCAGACCACATTGAGTCTTAATATGGGTATTCCACAGCATTAACTAATGGTTGGAAGCTATGCCACTCAGTACTGCATGCTTACTTGCTTTAACTTGCTTTGCCAGTTCAGAAATGCACTGACACATTAATGAAAGTCCATGATGTCCCAGGTATTTCATACATGACTGTTAAGACTGCAATATCTGTATTTACTTTATTTTATTATTAAGTTATGCATTCATTTGTTACTTTAATCCTCGGTGGTACAGCAGTAGCATTGTTGCCTCACAGCAAGAGGTTCTCCCGTTCGATTCTCAGCTAGTGTGTGGGGAGTGCCTTCTGTGTGGAGTCTGCATATCCTCCCCACAGGTCGAGTGGCGTTCCGAAAGACATGCGTGAATGGGTGTGCCTTCATTGAAGGTTGGGCATCGAGCTGGCAACTTGGCACTGTGAAATCATTATTAGACCGGAGTTCTGCTGTGGCGACCCCTAACCGGGGAAAGCCGAAAGACAACAACAACATTAATTTAATACTTTATTGATTTTCATACATACCACGCAATTGCCGCATCCTGGCTAAATGCCTTGCATGGGACTGGACGTTGCAAGCCCACTCTTCTGCAGCTGTAGAAAAAGAAGGACACCATTATGCATAACAGTTTTGCACAGATTCAGCTTGTATATTTATAAAATGCTAGAAAACATACTTACATATCTGTGGGGTGCTCTCATCCCATGCTTTCTAGATCCAGGTATCCTAGGCTCCCTTCTTCCTTTGATACAGGTTGTCATAATGGTGACAATGCTGCTCACCAGTGCAGGGGATACCAGTTGCAGTGGTCAGGTCTTTGGCCAAACTATCCCAGACCTCAGACTTACACTCTCAGCTGTGATAGTTGCCCTGCAGCAGCTGGGGTCCATAGCAGTCTACCAGTAGTCCAGTCAAAACCCTGAACTCCTGCACACCCCAAAGCTGTGACCTAAAGCACACACCTTCCCCCATGACAGCAGCCATACCTACAGTCAAGGTCAGGCTCCAAGGAATAATGTGAAATTCCCACCTATTGCCCTTTAAATAGGCTGCATTGCATATCATACTGTAACTTTCAAAAACATGGCATGTCACTTAGCATTGTTTAAGCAAAGCTTAGCAACGAGCAAACATGAAAAGACCGTTGACCATGTTTAAGCAATGCTTAGCATCCCACACCTTTTCTAAATGTAACAATTACTGAATTTAAAGTCAACAGATGTTTTAGTCACCTGACACAGTTTTGCAGCAGTATATGTAAAAGGTATTACTGCCCAGGACTTGAACCTGGGACCTGCTACACTGGAGGTCATGACTCAACCTACCTAGTCACTGGAATAGTGAAGGGAGTTCATATATTTTTAGATATACTGTGAAGTTACCTGTAAGCATAGCACAGCATCGCTGAGTGGGTTTGCACATAGCTAAGCACCGCAGAAATACAGCAATTTAAGCATCCAGTTTCTATTTTTAGCTATCTAGTGTATGTCTAATGCATAAGTATGCATCGCTAAGCATTGTTAAATAATGAGGTGCATTGTGCAAAGAGGCACATAAAAATAAAAAAAAAATAGATATTGAATGCATCTGGTTTCTATTTTTAGATGTCTGGCACATGTCTGATGTATGGTTGCGCAGAGCTAAGCATAGCTAAATAATGCAGCACATCACGCAAATAAGCACATAAATGTAAAAAAAAAATTTAAATAAATCCAGCTTAGTTAAATAAAATGTTTTGTAGATCTTTTGGTCAAGCTTAATGGGATGAAAGGTTTTTGGGTGTGCCTTTCAGTCTTACACGGATTCAATATCCATGTTGTTCTGACCTCCCTTAGGTGCGCACCTCAATTAATATGCATGGTGTGCTGTCAAGGGAGAATCGTGACTATGTACACAGATACATTCTGTGTAGGCTCTACACGGAGCCTACACAGACTTTATTGAATCCTGGGGATTCTTGTAATTGGAGATTCATTTATTAGAGGAGCAAATACTTACATTTACAGAGACGACAATGAACATCAAATAGTGCTATCCTTGCCAAGAACAAAAATAGAGAATACAAGAAAAGCCTTAGAATGCCTTAATGTTAGGAAGTAAGAATCTCTTTTTATTCAGGTTGGCGTAAATGATCTCATCCACAAGGACTCTCTTTTAAAGCTCATACAGAACTTACAGCCCTCTTAGATAGCATAACTTGTGCAGGTGTTAGGACTTATTTTTCACAAATAACATAAACAAAGCAGAGTCCAGTCACTGTGAATAAAACAATTTCTGGGGCAAATACTCACATGCAAAAAAGTTCCATTTAAAAAAAAAACATGAAAATGCAAAGAGCATCCAAGCCTAATATGGGCACATGTGTTTAGACAGGATGGTGTGAATTTGTCAAGAACTGGGAAGAGAATTTTTGCAGCAGATATTTTGCAATATTTGACTAACACTAGGCAGGATTTTTGCCAGGTCAACAATGCAACAGTTCAAAGACAACAACATTTGATGCATCTCTGATGGTTGTTAATGCTAGGAGAATTAATAATAAAGTTTTTTTTATTGGAAGATTTGCTACATTCCCACAAGATTGATGCTGTTATTGTTTGTGAAACATGGTTAAAGAAAAATGTCTGGAATCCAGTTCTGTCTGTTATATAAATGTTTTCACTGTAACATACATTCTAACAAACCATCAGGTGAAGGTGTTATGATTGGGATTAAAGATTGTTAGGAGACGTGATTATTACAAGTTCAGTGATAACAGCAATACTGTAGATAGTGTAAATGTGGCAATAAAGAAATCCCTGGAACATATAACAATTGTTGGAGTGTATAGATTGTCAAAGTCAAGTGCTGATGACCTAGAGGGATTCATACATTTCTTGCATGAAATACAGGAGGAAAAAGATATTTGGGGCTGGGGACTCTAATTTACCAGAAACAGACTGGAATAATATTGATTCAGCAACAATAGTAAGGAAATTATTTACAATGTATGTTCAGAAACAACAACAATTGCTTCATATTGTAAAAAAGCCTACCAGGGAATGGAACATACTAGAAATTGTTTGTGTTCCTAAAGAAATCACTGTTACTTCATGACAAGTTTTACTACCATTGATATGCGGTGATCATGGGGGTCTAATGGTTAATTTGTTGCTAGATAACTCTTCCAAACTGAACTCTAAACTGATGCACATAAGATTAATAATAACAGATGATATGGAAGCAAAACGGTCATTATGTAAAACTAACTTGGAGTGATACGTTCAGCTAAAAACTGCAGAAGGAATGTGAAAAGTTTTGAAAGAGAAATTGTTTGAATGGGAAAAAATTTAAAAAAAAATGTTTAACATCAGGATCTTGGCACACAGTTTAATGAGGATCTATTTCCATAAGAACAAGATATTTATTAAGATGAGAAACAAAAATGCAAGAAATGGAAAAGATGTTGAGCTATAATTTTGGCACTGAAATAAACAAGCTGGGCAACCAGCAACATGATATTATATGACAATATAATAAAAGATATAAATGAATAAATGTGCCATGATATAATTTATCTAGACTTAACTTCAGCCTTTGATAGGGTCATACTCAAAATATTGATCAATAAATTAGAACAACTAGTTATTGATGTACTGCTGATAAGATGTGTAGCTGCATGGCAGACAGATAGGACATGACAAGTACCATACAACAGTTAGACAGGTGAAATTCTTGGTTACATTCAGGGTGTCCCACAGGGATCTATCCTGGGCCCATGCTTGTTTAGATTGCATCTTTCAGATCTGTCTTTTTCATCTGAGGTGTTCTACAGTCTGTATGCAGATGACTTCAAAATGGGTAAACTGATTACATGTGTTACAGATAGGGCCTGCCTGCTAAAGAACTTGAATAATTTGACCATTGGAGCACTAGAGATTAATATACTGATAAATACATCAAAAAACTAAGAACTTAAAGTGAATACTTGTGTATTGTCACACCTTTGTAAATAACTATCCCTTAATAATGGGAGTAATCTACTTACCATATCCCATATCAAATTTTACAGTGTTTAAGGTAATGTGTGTTCTGTCTCCACAATTATTTTCATTCATAAGCACCACCCCTTGAAAATTTCTTGAAACTGAAAATGCCTGAAATTACACTATGAAGGAGTGTACCCACAAACCATCACTATCTACATTACTGTATAAGCTACCATTTCTCCATGCATGATGCTGCATTAAGGGATTTATTAACAATAATTTGTTAGATATTTCTCACAGGTGGAATGCCCATCATTGAAAATGCAACCCATTTGATGCTCTATTAGTCAAACCATAATATAAATTAAGTAGCTGTTTCTCTAAACAGGTATGGTGCTTTTGCTGACCCAGAATGCTTTGTAAGTGCATGTAAGTTATTACAAATATCTAACTTTACATCATTCTGTGAGTATGGTTATAAGGAAAAATTAGTCAAAAGTAAAATGAAAACATCCAAAAACCCTCATAATATTTGTCTTGTTTTTAAACCACTTGCTGCTTTAACATCAGGAGGATATCCAAAAATAAAATTACATATAAAACACAAATTTATGAGAATGTTTGGTGCTATCAAAAAGCAGTGGAGAATCATCAGCCAACCAATGTAGCAGATTATTTAGAAGTGAAAGATGTACTAACTAGTTCTGTGAGAGAGTAGCTGATGTACGGAATAGAATACCAGATTATTTTAAAGAAAGTACTGGTCTGCATATTTTTTAAGTACAACTTAGAACTTATCAAGGAAATGACAGTTTTGATATATTGGCAGGCTAGAAGGGCATTATTTTCTCTGGGTGAAATATTTATATGCATGTATGTATGAAAGAAAAGCCCTCTAATAAACTGACTTTTTTTTTTGAAAGAGTAACGTAAGCTGTTGACAGAGGTCATATGCTGTACACATGGAATACCTCAAGCTGGCCAAAGCCTTTCACCCTCCACCCAATGCTATCATAGCGAGTAAGCTCACTGCATTACAAATGGATCCCTATGTAGTAATATGGATGGAATGTTGGCTGAAGGATAGAACCTGTACATACAGGTAGCAGATGCCTCATCAATGAGAATAAAATAGACCAGTGGTGTACTGCAGGGCTCTATGCTGTGGCCTGTTTGTTTGGCTTACACCTTTCAGATGATACTGGACCACAAAGCAAGACCTCTGGATAACCAAGTCTGCATACAACGGCAAGCTAGGAGTCATTGTCAAGTCACTCACTGACACTCAAGGCCTGTAACAAGAACTTACACTTGTTAACAACTAGTGTGTTAACAACAGGCTTAAAATAAATGCTAAGAAGTGTCATTCAGTTGCATTTGATATCTTATCCCAGCAAACAAAACAGATAGTACCCTATACCAAAATGACAGCATTGTTAGAGACTTTGGTACTTGGGTTGATAATTACCTCTCCTTTGATCATCACATAATGGCATTAGTAAGGAAGTCCTTCTGCTTAGGGCAGCTGAAGAAGATATTATCTAGATTCAGAGATGTCATTGTCCCATTATATTCAGCATTGATTAGGCCAATTATTCAATACAATGCCACCCTTTAGGATGTGCCTCAATGCTATCAAACAAAGATCTCAAACATTCATAAGAAGATCACTGGCAAAAGAGCCCAAAGCTACCAGAAAAGACTGGAAACACCATCCCTTTATTCAGTGTCTTACAGAATCCTGAGGGTAGATCTATGCTTTGCCTACTGAGCCATTAGGAACTCAATGGTCCCAGATGTTTTGTATCTTCACAAATCGTATAGTCCTACAAATATATGAGATGTCGGGATCTAAATCTTCACTAGCGCATAAAACATGGTTGAGAGAAAGATCCGTTACACACTGGCTTCAACTGGAATGGACTTGTACTGCAAATTAAACAGTGAGATGCATTATCACACTGCAAACGGTAACTGGATATTTGGACAGATATCCACAAATTCACCCTTGTCTTGAATGGCTAGACACTCCTCAAGAGATTGTATATTAGGTCTCCTTACAATATTCTAATGAATTGTTCTCATAATTTTCTGTTACACTTCAAACAACTACCTCAATATATTCACCCCAAAATGAACAAATAAAATTGAACATTCTATTTTCTTCTTCTTCTTCTTCTTTCAGCTTTCCCAGTTAGGGGTCACTACAGTGTAATTTTACTGTGTTGAGTTGCCAGCCCGGCACTCAACCTTCCACAGAAGGCACACACATGCACGCACTCATGCCTAGGGCCAATTTAGAGTGTCCAATCCACCTACAGCATGTCTTTGGGATGTGGGAGGAAACCGGAGCACTGGGAGGAAACCCACGCGACCACAGGGAGGACATGCAGACTCCGCACAGAAGGCACCCAAGCCAAGGATCGAACCAGGTCTATAATAAAGCTTAATAATGACAGAATTAAAAAAATTTAAAAATAATTAAAATCCAAAGATAAAAGGATAGAGAACCTTCAAACTTTACCTAATCCAACTCAACAAGACAAAAGTCAATTCCATCTAAAATGAACTCAGTAACACAATCAGAAGAAGCAAAACATTATGCAGATTAAAATGTGTCATCAGGACATATGACAATACTAAGGCCTTTTACAACCACATCTGAAAAATGGAAATGGAGGAACAAGACTGTAGTATGTCAGAACAAATGGTATCTGCCCAGAATTTTGCCTCATATTTTTAATGTGTTCTTCATAAAATGTGTAGTTGTGTACCAAGTCACTAAGGATTGAAGTCACTAAGTAAAGACAGATATTTGAGTTTCCGACTTCATATCCTTCAGAAAACATGTGCTAGTGCAAAACCTGTCATTCTATCAACTTTCTAAATTTACAAAAGCAATACTTAAAACTGTACCTATTTTGAGTTATTGACCCTCCATTCTTTTTGGCTTTGTACAAATCTGTTGCACTAAGAACTTATGAGGTATGTGGCCTAACAGAGTCAACAGATAAAGTTAATACACTAATACACTCAGCTAGAGCAAATTTCAGCATACAAATACAAAATTATGTCATAGGCTCATAGATTAGTGCTAGGTTAACCTTTTTAAGCCTAGCCAATTGCCTCATGTAAGAATCAAACTCTGCATATTGTGTCTGTAAGGTAAATACCTTAACTATTATACCAACCTCCCACCACTCTCATTTAGCAGTATGATCTTAGTTGAAATTATATCAAATTGTCACCTTTGTACACTTCCATCTGACAAGACTAATTTAAAGGGCAGTTTGTTCTTTAAGTAACCAGCATGGCTGCAGTGCTTGCAGAATGTCACATGATTCTCTTTTAGTTACACAGTTGCTGCCATAAAATGGCACATGATTCTGATTCTCTTACACAGTTGCTGCCATAGAATGTCACATGATTTTGCTTTTCTTTCACAGCTGCTGTCATGCCATTGAAGCAGACAGCTTCTTACTTACCAGCTCTTAAATGCATGCATTTTTTCATAAACCTGTTTTATTCCTATGACTACACTTTGACCTCAAGCCAAAATATGCAGTATATGGTGTCATTAGCTTTGATGCTTTCAGAGAGTTCACCATTTTGCAGTGTTACAGTTGACATCCTCTTCTTCATCTACTTCATCTTTACATTCAGATGATCTCAACTTAAAAACAACAGCCACCCTTCTGTGAGACAGAGTTCTAATAGAACACGAGGAACTATTTCATTTTATCACTAAGCATACATATAGACAACAGGTAAATGAAATAACAAAACCATTAGTTTTATAGAAGGCATAAAATGTGTTGCTTGCTAGAAAGACTATTACAGCTGAAAAAACAGTGCAAATGGAGAAACATCACTATAACCTCTAAGAAATTCCATTAAATGTAAATTAAAATAGAAATAAAAAAAAAAATCACAAAACAAAAATGAAGACTGCACTAGTGAGCCACAATTCATATGCAGTAGCAAAAATCAGCACTTTAGTCAGACAAAACAGACACTATACTTTTGTTTGGATATGAATTCTGTGTTTTCAATTCATCCAATATTTATTTTCACCAAAACCCTGCTAAATTTTCCATTATGGTCCTCATTTTCTTATTCTCTCCACCGTCATCTCTAGATCCTCATTGTAAAATGGAAGATCATTCTAAGCAATGAATACAGAAGTTTAAACTTTATCACATAACCAAATATCAATTTAATCTTACTGAAGAACAAGTTTGGCTTAGGTGTTATTAAAATATGTTCCAGCTGTACAGAGACCCTAAAACAAACTTGCCATATTGCTGCCATTATGTTTGCACTGCAAACCAGGATTGTTGTGAAAAACCTTTGATGCATATGTGAATAAGTTATGGAACAGAGCTAAAGACTGTGAAACTGATGTACTGCAAGGTTCACTACTGGGACATAGAATTGTCCTTGGTATTAAATTCAGCAAAGCATGAAGTAAACTGTTGTCAGAATATGACTAGAAAAGTATGCAGCAGAGTTAACCAGAATGCAGAATAAAGACCTTGCAGATTTAGAAATGTGCATGATTATATTGAAGCTAAAGAATGTTGGTAATAGACACAATTTGAAAAATGTTTCAGATGGCATGACAGTTAAAAAGTTACGGTTATGCAGGAGTTTAATGACATCATTATATAACCAGTGCAATTTCAATGGTATAGTTATCAGCTGAATATAACAAAGCTTATACAGCTCTGGACTGTGAATGTAGGAACTGTGGACAGTCTAATCATTCTTCTTAGTTATGCAAGCTGAGAAAGATGGGGCAGGAAATTATTTTACAAGTGATTCATGCAAAAAGATCTGATAATTGTGCAGTCACTAACTAGAAAGCTAGAATGTCTACACCATATTGAGCAATTCCCTTTCTGATCTTCATGAGGCAGAAAATAATCTGAGTGTGTATGCAAAGGATCTATGTTTTGATATTGAGCAACATTGCATCATTAGACACTGAAAATTATTTAATATGCCAATTCTAGAATCACTTGACTGAAAAAAAGTGTTTATAATTATTAAGGGGTATATGTAGGCTTGATCATGGGTGGTCAAACTCTTACAGACTATCTCTGTCTACTAGAGACATAGATGCCAGGCAAGGGGTAAACATCTGATTCTTCATCTGCTGGTCCATGTTATGCTTGAATTAGGCTAAGGAAGAACTCTGCTTCACATAGATGGAAAGCCCATTCCAGCTAAGAAGTAATCTGCGAGACACATATCTGTCTGTCTAAGATGTCCTGTTTATGTTGCAGATGAAGTTGAGTTGCCATTTATGTACAGTAGAATATTGGCAACTTTGGACCTAGCTGCCATACCCTTTATAAGTTGCACAACATAGATTGATCTCCTTAAAGGCCAGGTTACTGTTTATATGTATTTATCACATCAAAGCTACTCAGGCTCAATATAACCTCATTGATGAGAGGTTATTCTGAAAATTGTAAGTGAAATGTTCACTGTCCAAGTCAAAAGCTAAATTTCTGTTAAACTTTGGGCAGAGAGTGAAACAATTTTATGAGACTGAGCTGAGTTGTGTAGACAAAAAAAAAGTACAATTCATACTTCAGGTAGTGTTTGTAAAGCATCCCAATATATCTATATGATCTGCATGTGAAAGTCGGTCATGATAAAGTGAATTCACAGTGTGTGGATGCAGGCATAGAATACTAGAGATCACAGTGCTGTCTGAGACAATAACTAGAATATTAAAGAACACAGTGTTGTCTGAGACACTAACTAGAATACTACAGGTCACAGTGCTGTCTGAGACAATAACTAGAATAATACAGGTCACAGTGCTGTCTGAGACAATAACTAGAATACTACACGTCACAGTGATGTCTGAGATAATAACTAGAATACTACAGTCACAGTGTTGTCTGAAAAATACCTAGAATACTACAGGTCACAGTGCTGTCTGAGACAATAACTAGAATATAGAGGTGACAGTGCTGTCTGAGACAATAACTAGAATACTAGAGGTCACAGTGCTGTCTGAGACAATAGCTTGAATACTAGAGGTCACAGTGCTGTCTGAGACGAAAAACTACAATATTAGAGGGCACAGTGCTGTCTGAGACAATAACTAGAATATTAGAGGTGACAGTGCTGTATGAATCAATAACTAGAATATTAGAGGTCACAGTGCTGTCTGAGACAATAACTAGAAGACTACACATCACAGTGTTGTCTGAAACAATAACTAGAATACTAGAGGTCACAGTGTTGTCTGAGACAATAACAAGAATACTACAAGCCGCAGTGCTTTCTGAGACAGTAACTAGAATATTACAGGACACAGTGCTGTCTGAGACAATAACTAGAATACAAGAGGTCACAGGATTATCTGAGACAATAGCTAGAATACTACAGGTCACAGTGCTGTCTGAGACAATAACTAGAATACTACAGGTCACATTGCTGTCTGAGACAATAACTAGAATACTACAGGCCACAATGCTGTCTGAAGAAATAACTAGAATTTTAGAGCTCATAGTGCTGTCTGAGACAATAACAAGAATACTACAGGTCACAGTGCTTTCTGAGACAATAACTAAAATACTCCAGGTCACAGTGCTGTCTGAGACAATAAGTACAATATTACAGGTCACAGTGCTGTCTGAGACAATAACTAGAATACTAGAGGTCACAATGCTGTCTGAGACAATAACTAGAATATTAGAGGTCACAGTGCTGTCTGAGAAAAAAACTAGAATATTAGAGCTCATAATGCTGTCTGAGACAACTAGAATTTTAGAGGTCACAGTGTTGTCTGAGACAAAAACTGGAATACAACAGGTCACAGTGCTGTCTGACACAATAAGTAGAATATTAAAGGGCACAGTGCTGTCTGAGACAATAACTAGAATACTACAGGTCACAGCGCTGTCTGAGACAATAACTAAAATACTAGAGGTCATAGTGCTGTCTGAGACAATAACTAGAATATTAGAGGTCACAGAGCTGTCTGAGAATATAACTAGAATTTTAGAGGTCACAATGCTGTCTGAGACAAGAACTAGAATACTAGAAGTCACAGTGCTGTCTGAGACAGTAACTAGAATACTACAGGACACAGTACAGTCTGAGACAATAACTAGAATACTAGAGGTCACAGTGCTGTCTGAGACAATAACTAGAATATTAGAGGTCACAGTGCAGACTGAGACAATAACTAGAATACTAGAGGTTATAGTGCAGTCTGACACAATAACTAGAAAATTAGAAGTCACAGTGTTGTCAGAGACAATAACTAGAATATTGTAGGTCACAGTTCTGTCTGAGAAAATAACTAGAAAAATATAGGTCACAGTGCTGTCTGAGACAAGAACTAGAATACTAGAAGTCACAGTGCTGTCTGAGACAGTAACTAGAATATTAGAAGTCACAGTTCTGACTGAGACAATAACTAGAATACTACAGGTCACATTGCTGTCTGAGGCAATAACTAGAATACTGGAGGTCACAGTGCTGTCTGAGACAATAACTAGAATATAAAAGGTCACAGTGCTGTCTAAGACAATAAATAGAAAACTAGAGGTCACAGTGCTGTATGAGACAATAACTAGAATACTAGAGGTCACAGTGCTGTCTGAGACAGCTTTTGCATCATCTTAAAAGTACTCAATTGTATTTATTACTGCTTGGTGTAACTCATTCTAAGCCTTTTAGTTTAAGCACTTGGGCTTCAGACCAGTTGTTGTACATTAAGAAGGTTTGTGGTCTGCACTGTAGTGGCAGAACAGGTAGCTTACATCCTTCTAATTTGGGAACTGCTGATTGAGGGCTCAGTGTCTGTTATTCTAAAAGTGTATTAATTCTGGTTTAAGCACTTGGGCTTCAGGCCAGTTATTTTACATTAAGAGGGTTCGTGGTCTACACTCTTGTGGGAGGAGAGGCTGGACTCTTCCCTTCTGAGCTGGGAATTTCTGGTTAAAGCCTTATAGTGCCTGCATATTTGAACTGCTTCTTACTGAAATTGGTACACCTTGTTTGCTGTAGCATAGACTAGATCCAGGCCTGCTGAATCTAGCATTGTTTGTATAACTTGAGCACTAATCCAGGCATTCTTTAAAGTATTCAATTGTATTTATTACTGCTTGGTAGTAACTTGATTAAAGTGTAGCTATCATTCTAAGTCTTTTGGATTATGCACTTGGGCTTCAGAACAGTAATTTTACATTAGGAAGGTTTGTGGCCTGCACAGTGGTGGCAGGACAGGTAGCTTACATCATTCTAAGTTGGGAACTGCTGATTGAGGGCTCAGTGTCTGTTATTCTAAAAGTGTATTAGTTCTGGTTTAAGCACTTGGGCTTCAGGCCAGTTATTTTACATTAAGAAGGTTCGTGGTCTGCACTCTTGTGGGAGGAGAGGCTGGACTCTGCCCTTCTGAGCTGGGAATTTCTGGTTAAAGGCTTATAGTGCCTGCATATTTGAACTGTTTCTTACTGAAATTGGCACACCTTGTTTGCTGTAGCATAGACTAGATCCAGGCCTGCTGAATCTAGCTTTGTTTGTATGCTTGTTGTTTGTTTGCTTGTTATTTCCCTGAAACACTAATTCCACCAAAAACGCGGCTTTTCAGCGCTTCTGTGGATCCCTAGTGATATCTGCATGGCTTACTGTACTTATTTCCTTGTTTCACTTGAAAGAAATTTACCGTTTGTCGTTTTTGCATTTAAGTTACCTGTAACACACTGCATTTAAGTTACCTGGCACTTGCTCACTAAGTCAGCACTAAAAAATTAAAAGCACTGCACCCTCAAAAACTCCCCTTGAGTACCTTGTTCCCCATTGGCCCTTTTTTTCAATTATAAAGGAATTCCCAATACTATTCTAGAATGTCCAAAGGTCAGTTGTCAATCTCCTCTCCGGTCCAGCTGGTGAATCTGAGACAATAACTAGAATATTAGAGTCACAGTACTGTCTGAGACAATAACTAGAATACTAGAGGTCACAGTGCTGTTTGAGACAATAACTAGAATACCTTGAGGTCAGAAAAAGGTTTGAGATAACAACTTTACAGGTTACAGTGCTGTCTGAGACAATAACTAGAATACTAGAGGTCACAATGCTGTCTGAGACAATAACTAGAATATTAGAGGTCACAATGCTGTCTGAGACAAGAACTAGAATACTAGAAGTCACAGTGCTGTCTGAGACAATAACTAGAATATTAGAAGTCACAGTTCTGACTGAGACAATAACTAGAATATTAGAGGTCACAGAGCTCTCTGAGACAATAACTAGAATATTAGATGTCACAGTGCTGTCCGAGATAATAACTAGAATACTACAGGTCACATTGTTGTCTGAGACAATAACTAAAATACTAGCGGTCACAGGGCTGTCTGAGACAATAACTAGAATACTAGAGGTCACAGTGCTTTCTGAGACAATATAATATTAGAGGTCACAGTGTTGTCTGAGTCAGTAACTAGAATATTAGAGGTCACAGTGCTGTCTGAGACAATATCTAGAATACTAGAGATCACAGTGCTGTCTGAGACACTAACTAGAATATTAGAGGTCACAGTGCTGTCTGAGACAATAACTAGAATACTAGTGATCACAGAGTTGTCTGAGACAATAACTAGAATGCTAGAGGTCACAGTGCTGTCTGAGACAATAACTGTAAAACTAGAGGTTGCAGTGCTGCCTGAGACAATAACTAGAATACTACAGGTCACAGTGCTGTCTGAGACAATAACTAGAATATTAGAGGTCACTGTGCTGTCTGAGACAACAAGAATACTAGACATCACAATGCTGTCTGAGACAATAACTAGAATACTAGAGGTCACAGAGCTGTCTGAGAAAATAACTAGAATACTACAGGTCACAGTGCTGTCTGAAACAATACCTAGAATACTATAGATCACAGTGTTGTCTGAGACAATAACTAGAATATTAGAGCTCCCAGTGTTGTCTGAGAAAATAACTAGAATATTTGAGGTCACAGTACTGTCTGAGACAATAACTAGAAAATTAGTGGTCACATTGCTGTCTGAGACAATAACTAGAATACTAGAGGTCACAGTGTTGTCTGAGACAATAACTAGAATATTAGTGGCCATAGTCCTGTCTGAGACAATAAGTAAAATATGAGTGGTCACAGTGCTGTCTGAGACAAAGCCTAGAATATTAGAGTTACAGTGCTGTCTGAGACAATAACTAGAATACTACAGGTCAAAGTGATGTCTGAAGCAATAACTAGAATACTGCAGGTCACAGTGCTGTCTGAGACAAAAACTAGAATATTAGAGGTCACAGTCCTTTCTCAGACAATAACTAGAATTTTAGAGCTCACAGTGCTGTCTCAGAAAATAACTAGAATATTAGAGGTCACAGTGCTGGCTGAGACAATAACTACAATATTAGAGGTCACAGTGCTGTCTGAGACAATAACTAGAATACTATAGGTCACATTTTTGTCTGAGACATCAACTAGAATATTAGAGGTCACAGTGCTTTTTGAGACAGTAACTAAAATATTAGAGGACACAGTACTGTCTGATAGAATAACTAGAATACTACAGGTCACAGTGCTGTCTGTGACAATACCTAGAATTCTAGAGGTACCAGTGCTTTCCTGAGTCAATAACTAGAATATCAGAGGTCACAGTGCTGTCTGAGACATTAACTGGAATACTACTGGTCACAGTGCTGTCTGAGACAATAACTATAATACTAGAGGTCACAGTGCTATCTGAGACAATAACTAGAGTACTACAGGTCACAGTGCTGTCTGAGACAATAACTAGAATATTAGAGGTCACAGTGCTGTCTGAGAAAATAACTAGAATACTACAGGTCACAGTGCTGTCTGAGACAATAACTAGAACATTAGAGGTCACAGTGCTTTCTGAATATTACAGGTTACAGTTCTATACCTGAGACAATAACTAGAATACTTGAGGTTGCATTGCTGTTTCAGACAATAACTAGAATTCTACAGGTCACAGTGCTGTCTGAGGCAATAACTAGAATTTAGAGGTCAAAGTGCTGTTTGAGACAATAACTAGAATATTATGGGTCACAATGCTGTCTGAGACAATAACTAGAATACTAGATTTCACAGTGCTCTCTGAGACAATAAGTAGAATATTAGAATTCACAGTGCTGTCTGAGACAATAATTAGAATATTAGAGGACAAAGACCTGTCTGAGACAATTACTAGAGTACTAGAGATCACAGTGCTTTCTGAGACAATAACTAGAATACTAGAGGTCACAGTGGAGTCTGAGACAATAACTAGAATATTAGATGTCACAGTGCTGTCTAAAACAATATCTAAAATACTACAAGGTCAAAGTGCTGGTTGAGACAATAATTAGACTACTAGCAGTCAAAGTTCTGTCTGAGACAATAACTAGAAACCATAAGTCAAAGTGCTGTCTGAGACAATAACTTAAATATTAGAGGTCACAGTGCTGTTTGAGACAATAATTAGAAAACTAGAGGTCACAGTGCTGTCTGAGACAATAACTAGAATGCCAAGAACCAAAGTTTCTCCTTAACGCAAAAATTTTTAATGTTACAAAAGAGCTGCTACGTGACTCCTGTCACAGCTTCATCAGAAGGAAGACATATGAAACAGCTAAAACAAACCTGTTTAAATACTAAAAAACAGGAAGTGAATGAATAATTGCATTTCCTGCAACAGCTCAGTTTGTGTATCAATAAAAATCAAAAATCAAATTTTATATTTCTTAAAAGAACATAAACAATGTGTGTAAATTTACATCAAACTAATTGAATATGCCAAAAGTACAAAATACATACATTTAAATGTTAAAAATAATTTAAAATAAGATAAAATAAAAATATCCCCATCTATTTTCCTAAATATTTGTGGAATAATTAGAATGTGTTTAAAAATACCACTTAAAGGCACCCCTTCGAGTATATTAAGACAAAGAACAAAGGGGAAAGTCACCTAAAGTAACTCTTTAGTTTTAGTATACATGATATGTTACAGTTTTCATTCAGACCAGGTGGTCTGAATGCATCTAAATTTAACTGCCAAGTCAATTCTACATTTTCAAGAATTATTGAAAAAGGGCCCCCTCTATTCGTTGGAAGGACCTGATCTATACCCATGAAACTAAAGGTATGACCTGGGTTGCTGTTTACATGTTTAGCCAAAGCGTTTTCCAAGAGGGTTTTTATTGCATAAGAATGTTGGTAAACCCTCTCTTTTAATTTATGGTTAGTCTTCCCTATGTAAAAGGATGGACAACAATTACACAAGACAATGTAAACAACCGACTTTGATTCACAAGTTATCTTATGATTAATCTGGAACTTTTTATTCCTAACTGTAAAAGAGTTACCTGTTCTCATAAATTTACACATATTACAGCATCCACATTTAAATGAACCCCTAAATCTAGTAAAGTCATGGGCATTAAATGTATGTTGTAATAACTCTTTAAGGTTACTGCCTCTTCTGTAGATAACAAAGGGGCGCTGACCTAACTTGTCAATTAAATTTGAGGAGTTAATTACCAATGGCCATTTTTTTAAAATGATGGCCCAAATATCCGTAGAGTTTAAGTTGTATTGAGTAATAAAACTCAAAGAAAAATTCCTCCGCTGTTCTGGACAAGTAATAAGGTCATTTTGATTGGCAGTTTCATTGTCAATCATTAACTGAACAGGATTGTATTGATCAAGTAGAGGTTTGTAAAAACCTTTTACTCGTTTAGAGTCAACTTCAAAAATAAGATCATTAATAAGTGGTAAAGGATATCCACGATTCAAAAATAAATCCTTTAAGAACTGACACTCAAGTCTGAAGTCACTTAATGTGCTGCACATCCTTCCTGCATGAACCATCTGCCCCTTAACAATAGACTTTTTTTTGTTTAGGTGGATGTAGGCTGGTGTAGTGCAGGAAAGAGTTGCAGTAAGTTGGCTTTCTAAAGATCCTAGAAAAGTAGACACATTCATTAAAATCTTTAGCCAATCTCACATCAAGATATTCGGCTTCAGTTGTTGAAAATTTATATGTAAATTTCAAAAACTGTGTAGTAGTGTTTAAGAAATCAACAAAAATTTTTGCCTCATATTCACTACCCTTAAAGAGAATGAATATATCGTCCAAGAATCTGGTGTAGTACTTAACATTCTGCATAAGAATTTCATTGGACAATACAAAATGCTTTTCCCAGAAAGCTACAACAATTAGCCACACTCAAGAGGGCGAGCCCATGGCTATTCCACACTTTTGTAGATAAAAATGCTGGTCAAATGTGAAAAAGTTAGAGGATAGCACTATACCCAAAAGTTCAGTCACTACATCTATCTCAACCTGAGATGCATTAAGATCTTTAAGAAGTAGCTGAATCCATTCAACTGCCTCATTGTGTGGAATAGATGTATATAAATCAATAACATCAATTGTCAAAAAGTTCAAGTGAAGGTTGAAATTTATGTTGTTAATATCGTGTAAAAAGGACCATGAGTCTTTGCAAATAGTAGATATTTTTTTCACATATTTTGACAAAATGTAATCGATTAATTTTGAACAGGGGTAGGTCATAGATGACCTACCGTCAATAAGTGCCCTCATAGGGGGGTTTGATTGGTCTTTGTGTATCTTTGATATTCCGAACATTACAGGTAACTTTGGTGAAATAATGTCAATGTAATTGTACATATCTAGGTCGATTTTACCTGCAAGAAAGAGGTCACGGAAATAACCACGGATACGACCATATGATACATGAATCTCATTGAGAGAAGAAGTTTCATAAGCAACTGAATCAAGTATCTGGAACATTCTCTCCTTGTATTGATAGTCATCAAAGACCACTAACTCCACCCTTTGTCAGGTTTTTAAAACCTGACAGGTAGGGACCTAAGATTGTTCAGCCATTGGCGTTGCTCAACAGATATATTCATGCTTTCAAAGCTTGTATTCATTTTATGTGTAGCGAAAAGATGTCTAATGTCTATCTCACACATTTGTTCAAAAAGTAGTAAATTAGGCTGAATAGGAGGGTTAAAAACACTAGATAGCCTAAGTTTATTACTAGCATTTGTTGCTTCATTGTTAAATAACAGTCTCAAATTTAACTTACGAATGAAGCATTTTAAATCAATAAGGACTTTAGCTACACTCCCATAGGTACTTGGAACAAAAGTGTACCCCAAAGCCAGGAGTTCAACAAGGTCAGAGTCTAACTCTAAAGATGAAAAGTTATAAATCGTAAAGTCCTTCTTGTGATTGGTGTATATAGTAGGCACAAGTGGATGATTTCGGGATTCAATGAGGGTAGCATCATCAATTATTATTTCCTCCGATTCGTGTTCCCTACATTTCTCCTCTGTTGGTTCCCTAAAAAAACATTCTCACTTGGGGTCATGGCTGGGCCTTGATTAAACTGACCAGCTCTATCAGTTGGTTTTTTGTTTTTATTGTTATTATTAACAGTAGTAGACCCCTTTATCCTATTACTTCTTCTAACACCCTGAGTAGAGGGGGTAGTCTGTTGTTCCCCATCTGCTACTTCATCAGGTACGACATCAGTCTCTATAGTAACAGAAGACCCATTTGGTCCTGTAGAATTAGAGGCTGAACCTCGAATCTGTACGTTAGGATACGCTTGGTTGGACTGATATGCTGTCCTATCCCTCACCAACTTTTTATTTTTGTTAGTTTTTAATTTAGTTAACAGAGCATCAATGCTAGAAAAAATATGATCATAATCGTATTTAAATTGTAAGAAAGACATATCAGTTTTAATTTCATCATCCAAAATATTTACATCAGATATGAGTGACAATATATTAACATCATAATGCTTGACAATAGTGTTTAACAATTGAAAACCTTGTTCTTGAAATAAACATTTCAGTTCTAAAAAATAGGCCTGGTCAACCAACAGTCCTGAAGGAATAAAATTGCTCCGTAAACCTTTTGGAATTAACTTTTCTTTAATGCATTGCCTAAAGTATGCAGCTTCCAGCTGCAGTTTTTTAAGTTTGAGTAACTTAAAGTCAAGTACCTTTAGGCGTTCGTTAATTTTGTTGGTGTCCGTTACTGAAACAGGAGCATTACAGTCATTTAAACGAATCACTTCGGAAGAAAGAAAAGAGAACGGGTTTTCTTTATTTATCCAAGCTGCCAAAGGTAAGCGTTCCACTTCCGAATAAGCGTGTTGCCCTTCATTCACATTGGAAACAGGTAGTGGTTGTAAATTTGAGTTAGCCACTGAAGCGTAACTCAACACAGGTTCATTTTCAACCTGTTGTAGTAGTGAAACCACAGCAGTCTCGCTCGACGTTGGCAAAAGATTGTTTTGAGAAGACAAAGTCACAGTACCTTGTTTGTAGCCTCGGGGAGGTAAACCTCTAGGTGGTTGAGCTGCCGGAAGTGAGGAAACACTCCCTACTGAAGCAGAAGCAGTAGCTGCATGCCGTTGAAGTGTAGTGGTCAAAATTTCATCAGCGGTAGAAGAAGGATGCTGTTCCATAGCATCCATACGCACATGCAGAGCTTCAATTTTTTGAGAAATTGAAGCTAATAAGGATAAGATATCCACATCGTTCAAGCTTTTTACTTGTTGGATAGCTGTCCCAAATAGGTTAGGGCTTACCGGACTAACAGGAGTGCCTGTATCCATAGAGACAAGCAAACTGGAAACAACAGATAAACTATTAAAGCACAAAAAAACAGGCAACCTTATGTCTGGAAAGCAAGCTTTAACCCAAAGAAAGCCAAGAACCAAAGTTTCTCCTTAACGCAAAAATTTTTAATGTTACAAAGAGCTTTCGCCGTGACTCCTGTCACAGCTTCATCAGAAGGAAGACATATGAAACAGCTAAAACAAACCTGTTTAAATACTAAAAAACAGGAAGTGAACAAATAATTGCATTTCCTGCAACAGCTCAGTTTGTGTATCAATAAAAAATCAAAAATCAAATTTTATAATTCTTAAAAGAACATAAACAATGTGTGTAAATTTACATCAAACTAATTGAATATGCCAAAAGTACAAAATACACACATTTAAATGTTAAAAATAATTTAAAATAAGATAAAATAAAAATATCCCCATCTATTTTCCTAAATATTTGTGGAATAATTAGAATGTGTTTAAAAAAACCACTGAAAGGCACCCCTTCGAGTATATTAAGACAAAGAACAAAGGGAAAGTCACGAAAGTAACTCTTTAGTTTTAGTATACATGATATGTTACAGTTTTCATTCAGACCAGGTGGTCTGAATGCATCTAAATTTAACTGCCAAGTCAATTCTACATTTTCAAGAATTATTGAAAAAGGGCCCCCTCTATTCGTTGGAAGGACCTGATCTATACCCATGAAACTAAAGGTATGACCTGGGTTGCTGTTTACATGTTTAGCCAAAGCGTTTTCCAGGAGGGGTTTTTTTATTGCATAAGAATGTTGGTAAACCCTCTCTTTTAATTTACGGTTAGTCTTCCCTATGTAAAAGGATGGACAACAATTACACAAGACAATGTAAACAACCGACTTTGATTCAAGCATGATTTGATTGTCAAGCATTATGATGTTAATATATCGTCACTCATATCTGAAGTAAATATTTTGGATGATGAAATTAAAACTGATATGTCTTTCTTACAATTTAAATACGATTATGATCGTATTTTTTCTAGCATTGATGCTCTGTTAACTAAATTAAAAACTAACAAAAACAAAAAGTTAGTGAGGGATAGGACAGCATATCAATCCAACCAAGCGTATCCTAACTTACAGATTCGAGGTTCAGCCTCTAATTCTATAGGACCAAATGGGTCTTCTGTTACTATAGAGACTGATGTCGTACCTGATGAAGTAGCGGATGGGGAACAACAGACTACCCCCTCTACTCAGGGTGTTAGAAGAAGTAATAGGATAAAGGGGTCTACTACTGTTAATAATAACAATAAAAACAAAAAACCAACTGATAGAGCTGGTCAGTTTAATCAAGGCCCAGCCATGACCCCGAGTGAGAATCGTTTTTTAGGGAACCAACAGAGGAGAAATGTAGGGAACACGAATCGGAGGAAATAATAATTGATGATGCTACCCTCATTGAATCCTGAAATCATCCACTTGTGCCTACCAATCACAAGAAGGACTTTACAATTTATAACTTTTCATCTTTAGAGTTAGACTCTGACCTTGTTGAACTCCTGGCTTTGGGGTACACTTTTGTTCCAAGTACCTATGGGAGTGTAGCTAAAGTCCTTATTGATTTAAAATGTTTCATTCGTAGTTAAACTTGAGACTGTTATTTAACAATGAAGCAACAAATGCTAGTAATAAACTTAGGCTCACTAGTGTTTTTAACCCTCCTATTCAGCCTAATTTACTACTTTTTGAACAAATGTGTGAGATAGACATCAGACATCTTTTCGCTACACATAAAATGAGTGCTAGTTTGGAGAGCATGAACATATCTGTTGAACAACGCCAATGGTTGAATAATCTTAGTTCCCTACCTGTCAGATTTTTAAAACCTGACAAAGGGGGTGGCTTGGTGGTCTTTGATGATTACCAATATAAGGAGAGAATGTTGCAGATACTTGATTCAGTGGCTTACGAAGCTTCCTCTCTTAATGAGATTCATGTAGCATATGGTCGTATCCGCGTTTTTTTCCGTGACCTTTTTCTTGCAGGTAAAATTGACCTAGATAATGCATAATTACATCGACATTATTTCACCAAAGTTACCTTTAATGTTCGAATACCGAAGATACACAAAGACCAATCAAACCCCTATGAGGGCATATTGACGGTAGGTCTTCCATGACCTACCCTTGTTCAAAATTAATCGATAACATTTTGTCAAAATATGTGAAAAAAATATCTACTATTTGCAAAGACTCTTGGTCCTTTTACACGATATTAACAACATAAATTCCAACCTTCACTTGAACTTTTTGACAATTGATGTTATTGATTTATATACATCTATTCCACACAATGAAGCAGTTGAATGGATTCAGCTACTTCTTAAAGATCTTAATGCATCTCAGGTTGAGATAGATGTAGTGACTGAACTTTTGAGTATAGTGCTATCCTCTAACTTTTTCACATTTGACCAGCATTTTTATCTACAAAAGTGTGGAATAGTTATGGGCTCACTTCGGGGCGAGTGTGGCTAATTTATTTGTAGCTTTCTGGGAAAAGCATTTTGTATTGTCCAATGAAATTCTTATGCAGAATGTTAAGTACTACACCAGATTCTTGGACGATATATTCATTCTCTTTAAGGGTAGTGAATATGAGGCAAAAATTTTTGTTGATTTCTTAAACACTACTACACAGTTTTTGAAATTTACACATAAATTTTCAACAACTGAAGCCGAATATCTTGATGTGAGATTGGCTAAAGATTTTAATGAATGTGTCTACTTTTCTTGGATCTTTAGAAAGCCAACTTACTGCAACTCTTTCCTGCACTACACCAGCCTACATCCACCTAAACAAAAAAAGTCTATTGTTAAGGGGCAGTTGGTTCGTGCAGGAAGGATGTGCAGCACATTAAGTGACTTCAGACTTGAGTGTCAGTTCTTAAAGGATTTATTTTTGAATCGTGGATATCCTTTACCACTTATTAATGATCTTATTTTTGAAGTTGACTCTAAACGAGTAAAAGGTTTTTACAAACCTCTACTTGATCAATACAATCCTGTTCAGTTAATGATTGACAATGAAACTGCCAATCAAAATGACCTTATTACTTGTCCGGAACAGCGGAGGAATTTTTCTTTGAGTTTTATTACTCAATACAACTTAAACTCTACGGATATTTGGGCCATCATTTTAAAAAATTGGCCATTGGTAATTAACTCCTCAAATTTAATTGACAAGTTAGGTCAGCGCCCCTTTGTTATCTACAAAAGAGGCAGTAACCTTAAAGAGTTATTACAACATACATTTAATGCCCATGACTTTACTAGATTTAGGGGTTCATTTAAATGTGGATGCTGTAATATGTGTAAATTTATGAGAACAGGTAACTCTTTTACAGTTAGGAATAAAAAGTTCCAGATTAATCATATGATAACTTGTGAATCAAAGTCAGTTGTTTACATTGCCTTGTGTAATTGTTGTCCATCCTTTTACATAGGGAAGACTAACCGTAAATTAAAAGAGAGGGTTTACCAACATTCTTATGCAATAAAAAACCCTCTTGGAAACGCCACGCTTAAACATGTAAACAGCAACCCAGGTCATACCTTTAGTTTCATGGGTATAGATCAGGTCCTTCCAACGAATAGAGGGGGCCCTTTTTCAATAATTCTTGAAAATGTAGAATTGACTTGGCAGTTAAATTTAGATGCATTCAGACCACCTGGTCTGAATGAAAACTGTAACATATCATGTATACTAAAACTAAAGAGTTACTTTAGGTGACTTTCCCCCTTGTTCTTTGTCTTAATATACTTGAAGGGGTGCCCTTAAGTGGTATTTTAAACATATTCTAATTATTCCACAAATATATAGGAAAATAGATGGGGATATTTTTATTTTATCTTATTTTAAATTATTTTTAACATTTAAATGTGTGTATTTTGTACTTTTGGCACATTCAATTAGTTTGATGTAAATTTACACACATTGTTTATGTTCTTTTAAGAATTATAAAATTTGATTTTTGATTTTTTATTGATACACAAACTGAGCTGTTGCAGGAAATGCAATTATTCGTTCACTTCCTGTTTTTTAGTATTTAAACAGGTTTGTTTTAGCTGTTTCATATGTCTTCCTTCTGATGAAGCTGTGACAGGAGTCACGGCGAAAACGCTCTTTTTTGTAACATTAAAAAATTTTTGCGTTAAGGAGAAACTTTGGTTCTTGGCTTTCTTTGGGTTAAAGCTTGCTTTCCGGACATAAGGTTGCCTGTTTTTTTGTGCTTTAATAGTTTATTTTGTTGTTTACAATAACTAGAATATTAGAAGTCACAATGCTATCTGAGACAATAACGACAATGCCAGAGATCACAGTGCTGTCTGAGACAATAAGTAAAATATTAGATGTCACGGAGCTGTCTGAGACAAAAACTAGATTACTAGAGATCACAGTGCTTTCTGAGACAATAACTAGAATACTAGAGGTCACAGTGTTGGCTGAGACAATAACTAGAATATTAGATGTCACAGTGCTATCTGAGACAATAACTAGAATACTACAGGTCACTGTGTTGTCTGAGACAATAACTAAAATTCTAGAGGTCACTGGGCTGTCTGAGACAAAAACTAGAATACAACAGGTCACAGTGCTGTCTGACACAATAAGTAGAATATTAAAGGGCACAGTGCTGTCTGAGACAATAACTAGAATACTACAGGTCACAGCGCTGTCTGAGACAATAACTAAAATACTACAGGTCACAGTGCTGTCTGAGACAATACCAGAATATTAGAGGTCACAGTGCAGACTGAGACAATAACTAGAATACTAGAGGTCATAGTGCAGTCTGACACAATAACTAGAATATTAGAGGGCACAGTTCTGTCTGAGAAAATAACTAGAAAAATACAGGTCACAGTTCTGTCTGAGAAAATAACTAGAAAAATACAGGTCACTGTGCTGTCTGACACAATAATTAGAATACTAGAGGACACAGTGCTGTCTGACACAATAACTAGAATATTAGAAGTCACAGTTCTGACTGAGACAATAACTAGAATACTACAGGTCACATTGCTGTCTGAGGCAATAACTAGAATACTGGAGGTCACAGTGCTGTCTGAGACAATAACTAGAATATAAAAGGTCACAGTGCTGTTTGAGACAATAAATAGAAAACTAGAGGTCACAGTGCTGTCTAAGACAATAAATAGAAAACTAGAGGTCACAGTGCTGTATGAGACAATAACTAGAATACTAGAGGTCACAGTGCTGTCTGAGACAATAACTAGAATACTAGAGGTCACAGTGCTATCTGAGACAATATCTAGAATACTAGAGATCACAGTGTTGTCTGAGACAATAACTAGAATATTAGAGGTCACAGTATTGTCTGAGACACTAACTAGAATACTACAGGTCACAGTGCTGTCTGAGACAATAACTACAATACTACAGGTCACAGTGCTGTCTGAGACAATAACTAGAATACTACAGTCACAGTGTTCTCTGAACAAAACCTAGAATACTACAGATCACAGTGCTGTCTGAGACAATAACTAGAATACTAGAGGTCACAGTGCTGTCTGAGACAAAAATTAGAATACTAGAGGTCACAGTGCTGTTTGATACAATAACTAAAATACTAGAGGTCACAGTGCTGTCTGAGACAATAACTACAATATTAGAGGGCACGGCGCTGTCTGAGACAATAACTAGAATATTAGATGTCACAGTGCTGTCTGAATCAATAACTAGAATATTAGAGGTCAAAGTGCTGTCTGAGACAATAACTAGAAAAATAGAGGTCACAGTGTTGTCTGAGACAACAACAAGAATACTACAGGCCACAGTGTTGTCTGAGACAATAAATAGAATTCTACACGACCAATGTCTGAGACAATAACAAGAATACTACAGGTCACACTGCTTTCTGAGACAATAACTAGAATACTACAGGTCACAGTGCTGTCTGAGACAAAAACTAGAATACTAGAGGTCACAGTGTTGTATGAGACAATAACTACAATACTACAGGTCACAGTGCTGTCTGAGACAATAACTAGAATACTACAGTCACAGTGTTCTCTGAACAATACCTAGAATACTACAGATCACAGTGCTGTCTGAGACAATAACTAGAATACTAGAGGTCACAGTGCTGTCTGAGACAATAACTACAATATTAGAAGGCACGGCGCTGTCTGAGACAATAACTAGAATATTAGATGTCACAGTGCTGTCTGAATCAATAACTAGAATATTAGAGGTCACAGTGCTGTCTGAGACAATAACTAGAATACTACAGATCACAGTGCTGTCAGAGACAATACCTAGAATAATAGAGGTCACAGTGTTGTCTGAGACAACAACAAGAATACTACAGGCCACAGTGTTGTCTGAGACAATAAATAGAATTCTACATTTCCAATGTCTGAGACAATAACAAGAATACTACAGGTCACAGTGCTTTCTGAGACAATAACTAAAATACTCCAGGTCACAGTGCTGTCTGAGACAAAAACTAGAATACTAGAGGTCACAGTGTTGTCTGAGACAATAACTAGAATACTACAGGTCACAGTGCTGTCTGAGACAATAACTAGAATACTACTGGTCACAATACTGTCTGAGACAATGACTTGAATATTAGAGGTCACAATGCTGTCTGACACAATAGCCAGCATTTTAAAGGTCATAGTGCTGTCTGAGAAAATAACTAGAATATTAGAGGTCACAGTGCTTTTTGAGACAATAACTAAACTATTAGAGGTCACAGTGCTGTCTGATAGAATAACTGGAATACTAGAGGTCACAGTGCTGTCTGAGACAATAACTAGAGTACTACAGGTCAGGGTGCTGTCTGAGACAATAACTAGAATATTAGAGGTCACAGTGCTGTCTGAGACAATAACTAGAATACTACAGGCCACAGTGCTGTCTGAGACAATAACTAGAACATTAGAGGTCACAGTCCTGTCTGAGACAATAACTAGAATATTAGTAGTCACAGTCCTGTCTGAGACAAGGCCTAGAATATTAGAGTCACAGTACTGTTTGAGACAATAACTAGAATACCTGAGGTCGCAGTGCTGTTTGAGACAACAACTAGAGTTCTACAGGTCACAGTGCTGTCTGAGACCATAACTAGAATTCTAGAGGTCACAGTGCTGTCTGAGACAATAACTAGAATATTAGAGGTCACAATGCTGTCTGAGACAATAACTAGAATACTAGAGATCACAGTGCTGTCTGAGACAATAAGTAGAATATTGGAGGTCACAGTGCTGTCTGAGACAATAACTAGAATATTAGAGGTCACAGAGCTCTCTGAGACAATAACTAGAATATTAGATGTCACAGTGCTGTCCGAGATAATAACTAGAATACTACAGGTCACATTGTTGTCTGAGACAATAACTAAAATACTAGCGGTCACAGGGCTGTCTGAGACAATAACTAGAATACTAGAGGTCACAGTGCTTTCTGAGACAATATAATATTAGAGGTCACAGTGTTGTCTGAGTCAGTAACTAGAATATTAGAGGTCACAGTGCTGTCTGAGACAATAACTAGAATACTAGAGGTCACAGTGATGTCTGAGACAATAACTAGAATATTAGAGGTCACAGTGCTGTCTGAGACAATAACTAGAATACTAGTGATCACAGAGTTGTCTGAGACAATAACTAGAATGCTAGAGGTCACAGTGCTGTCTGAGACAATAACTGTAAAACTAGAGGTTGCAGTGCTGCCTGAGACAATAACTAGAATACTACAGGTCACAGTGCTGTCTGAGACAATAACTAGAATATTAGAGGTCACTGTGCTGTCTGAGACAACAAGAATACTAGACATCACAATGCTGTCTGAGACAATAACTAGAATACTAGAGGTCACAGAGCTGTCTGAGAAAATAACTAGAATACTACAGGTCACAGTGCTGTCTGAAACAATACCTAGAATACTATAGATCACAGTGTTGTCTGAGACAATAACTAGAATATTAGAGCTCCCAGTGTTGTCTGAGAAAATAACTAGAATATTTGAGGTCACAGTACTGTCTGAGACAATAACTAGAAAATTAGTGGTCACATTGCTGTCTGAGACAATAACTAGAATACTAGAGGTCACAGTGTTGTCTGAGACAATAACTAGAATATTAGTGGCCATAGTCCTGTCTGAGACAATAAGTAAAATATGAGTGGTCACAGTGCTGTCTGAGACAAAGCCTAGAATATTAGAGTTACAGTGCTGTCTGAGACAATAACTAGAATACTACAGGTCAAAGTGATGTCTGAAGCAATAACTAGAATACTGCAGGTCACAGTGCTGTCTGAGACAAAACTAGAATATTAGAGGTCACAGTCCTTTCTCAGACAATAACTAGAATTTTAGAGCTCACAGTGCTGTCTCAGAAAATAACTAGAATATTAGAGGTCACAGTGCTGGCTGAGACAATAACTACAATATTAGAGGTCACAGTGCTGTCTGAGACAATAACTAGAATACTATAGGTCACATTTTGTCTGAGACATCAACTAGAATATTAGAGGTCACAGTGCTTTTGAGACAGTAACTAAAATATTAGAGGACACAGTACTGTCTGATAGAATAACTAGAATACTACAGGTCACAGTGCTGTCTGTGACAATACCTAGAATTCTAGAGGTACCAGTGCTTTCCTGAGTCAATAACTAGAATATCAGAGGTCACAGTGCTGTCTGAGACATTAACTGGAATACTACTGGTCACAGTGCTGTCTGAGACAATAACTATAATACTAGAGGTCACAGTGCTATCTGAGACAATAACTAGAGTACTACAGGTCACAGTGCTGTCTGAGACAATAACTAGAATATTAGAGGTCACAGTGCTGTCTGAGAAAATAACTAGAATACTACAGGTCACAGTGCTGTCTGAGACAATAACTAGAACATTAGAGGTCACAGTGCTTTCTGAATATTACAGGTTACAGTTCTATACCTGAGACAATAACTAGAATACTTGAGGTTGCATTGCTGTTTCAGACAATAACTAGAATTCTACAGGTCACAGTGCTGTCTGAGGCAATAACTAGAATTCTAGAGGTCAAAGTGCTGTTTGAGACAATAACTAGAATATTATGGGTCACAATGCTGTCTGAGACAATAACTAGAATACTAGATTTCACAGTGCTCTCTGAGACAATAAGTAGAATATTAGAATTCACAGTGCTGTCTGAGACAATAATTAGAATATTAGAGGACAAAGACCTGTCTGAGACAATTACTAGAGTACTAGAGATCACAGTGCTTTCTGAGACAATAACTAGAATACTAGAGGTCACAGTGGAGTCTGAGACAATAACTAGAATATTAGATGTCACAGTGCTGTCTAAAACAATATCTAAAATACTACAAGGTCAAAGTGCTGGCTGAGACAATAATTAGACTACTAGCAGTCAAAGTTCTGTCTGAGACAATAACTAGAAACCATAAGTCAAAGTGCTGTCTGAGACAATAACTTAAATATTAGAGGTCACAGTGCTGTTTGAGACAATAATTAGAAAACTAGAGGTCACAGTGCTGTCTGAGACAATAACTAGAATGCCAAGAACCAAAGTTTCTCCTTAACGCAAAAATTTTTAATGTTACAAAAAAGAGCGTTTTCGCCGTGACTCCTGTCACAGCTTCATCAGAAGGAAGACATATGAAACAGCTAAAACAAACCTGTTTAAATACTAAAAAACAGGAAGTGAATGAATAATTGCATTTCCTGCAACAGCTCAGTTTGTGTATCAATAAAAATCAAAAATCAAATTTTATATTTCTTAAAAGAACATAAACAATGTGTGTAAATTTACATCAAACTAATTGAATATGCCAAAAGTACAAAATACATACATTTAAATGTTAAAAATAATTTAAAATAAGATAAAATAAAAATATCCCCATCTATTTTCCTAAATATTTGTGGAATAATTAGAATGTGTTTAAAAATACCACTTAAAGGCACCCCTTCGAGTATATTAAGACAAAGAACAAAGGGGAAAGTCACCTAAAGTAACTCTTTAGTTTTAGTATACATGATATGTTACAGTTTTCATTCAGACCAGGTGGTCTGAATGCATCTAAATTTAACTGCCAAGTCAATTCTACATTTTCAAGAATTATTGAAAAAGGGCCCCCTCTATTCGTTGGAAGGACCTGATCTATACCCATGAAACTAAAGGTATGACCTGGGTTGCTGTTTACATGTTTAGCCAAAGCGTTTTCCAAGAGGGGTTTTTTTATTGCATAAGAATGTTGGTAAACCCTCTCTTTTAATTTATGGTTAGTCTTCCCTATGTAAAAGGATGGACAACAATTACACAAGACAATGTAAACAACCGACTTTGATTCACAAGTTATCTTATGATTAATCTGGAACTTTTTATTCCTAACTGTAAAAGAGTTACCTGTTCTCATAAATTTACACATATTACAGCATCCACATTTAAATGAACCCCTAAATCTAGTAAAGTCATGGGCATTAAATGTATGTTGTAATAACTCTTTAAGGTTACTGCCTCTTCTGTAGATAACAAAGGGGCGCTGACCTAACTTGTCAATTAAATTTGAGGAGTTAATTACCAATGGCCAATTTTTTAAAATGATGGCCCAAATATCCGTAGAGTTTAAGTTGTATTGAGTAATAAAACTCAAAGAAAAATTCCTCCGCTGTTCTGGACAAGTAATAAGGTCATTTTGATTGGCAGTTTCATTGTCAATCATTAACTGAACAGGATTGTATTGATCAAGTAGAGGTTTGTAAAAACCTTTTACTCGTTTAGAGTCAACTTCAAAAATAAGATCATTAATAAGTGGTAAAGGATATCCACGATTCAAAATAAATCCTTTAAGAACTGACACTCAAGTCTGAAGTCACTTAATGTGCTGCACATCCTTCCTGCATGAACCATCTGCCCTTAACAATAGACTTTTTTTTGTTTAGGTGGATGTAGGCTGGTGTAGTGCAGGAAAGAGTTGCAGTAAGTTGGCTTTCTAAAGATCCTAGAAAAGTAGACACATTCATTAAAATCTTTAGCCAATCTCACATCAAGATATTCGCTTCAGTTGTTGAAAATTGATATGTAAATTTCACACACTGTGTAGTAGTGTTTAAGAAATCAACAAAAATTTTTGCCTCATATTCACTACCCTTAAAGAGAATGAATATGTCGTCCAAGAATCTAGTGTAGTACTTAACGTTCTGCATAAGAATTTCATTGGACAATACAAAATGCTTTTCCCAGAAAGCTACAAATAAATTAGCCACACTCGCCCCGCAGGGCGAGCCCATGGCTATTCCACACTTTTGTAGATAAAAATGCTGGTCAAATGTAAAAAAGTTAGAGGATAGCACTATACCTAAAAGTTCAGTCACTACATCTATCTCAACCTGAGATGCATTAAGATCTTTAAGAAGTAGCTGAATCCATTCAACTGCCTCATTGTGTGGAATAGATGTATATAAATCAATAACATCAATTGTCAAAAAGTTCAAGTGAAGGTTGAAATTTATGTTGTTAATATCGTGTAAAAAGGACCATGAGTCTTTGCAAATAGTAGATATTTTTTTCACATATTTTGACAAAATGTAATCGATTAATTTTGAACAGGGGTAGGTCATAGATGACCTACCGTCAATAAGTGCCCTCATAGGGGGGTTTGATTGGTCTTTGTGTATCTTTGATATTCCGAACATTACAGGTAACTTTGGTGAAATAATGTCAATGTAATTGTACATATCTAGGTCGATTTTACCTGCAAGAAAGAGGTCACGGAAATAACCACGGATACGACCATATGATACATGAATCTCATTGAGAGAAGAAGTTTCATAAGCAACTGAATCAAGTATCTGGAACATTCTCTCCTTGTATTGATAGTCATCAAAGACCACTAACCCACCCCCTTTGTCAGGTTTTAAAAACCTGACAGGTAGGGACCTAAGATTGTTCAGCCATTGGCGTTGCTCAACAGATATATTCATGCTTTCAAAGCTTGTATTCATTTTATGTGTAGCGAAAAGATGTCTAATGTCTATCTCACACATTTGTTCAAAAAGTAGTAAATTAGGCTGAATAGGAGGTTAAAAACACTAGATAGCCTAAGTTTATTACTAGCATTTGTTGCTTCATTGTTAAATAACAGTCTCAAATTTAACTACGAATGAAGCATTTTAAATCAATAAGGACTTTAGCTACACTCCCATAGGTACTTGGAACAAAGTGTACCCCAAAGCCAGGAGTTCAACAAGGTCAGAGTCTAACTCTAAAGATGAAAAGTTATAAATCGTAAAGTCCTTCTTGTGATTGGTGTATATAGTAGGCACAAGTGGATGATTTCGGGATTCAATGAGGGTAGCATCATCAATTATTATTTCCTCCGATTCGTGTTCCCTACATTTCTCCTCTGTTGGTTCCCTAAAAAAACATTCTCACTTGGGGTCATGGCTGGGCCTTGATTAAACTGACCAGCTCTATCAGTTGGTTTTTTGTTTTTATTGTTATTATTAACAGTAGTAGACCCCTTTATCCTATTACTTCTTCTAACACCCTGAGTAGAGGGGGTAGTCTGTTGTTCCCCATCTGCTACTTCATCAGGTACGACATCAGTCTCTATAGTAACAGAAGACCCATTTGGTCCTGTAGAATTAGAGGCTGAACCTCGAATCTGTACGTTAGGATACGCTTGGTTGGATTGATATGCTGTCCTATCCCTCACTAACTTTTTGTTTTTGTTAGTTTTTAATTTAGTTAACAGAGCATCAATGCTAGAAAAAATACGATCATAATCGTATTTAAATTGTAAGAAAGACATATCAGTTTTAATTTCATCATCCAAAATATTTACTTCAGATATGAGTGACGATATATTAACATCATAATGCTTGACAATAGTATTTAACAATTGAAAACCTTGTTCTTGAAATAAACATTTCAGTTCTAAAAAATAGGCCTGGTCAACCAACAGTCCTGAAGGAATAAAATTGCTCCGTAAACCTTTTGGAATTAACTTTTCTTTAATGCATTGCCTAAAGTATGCAGCTTCCAGCTGCAGTTTTTTAAGTTTGAGCAACTTAAAGTCAAGTACCTTTAGGCGTTCGTTAATTTTGTTGGTGTCCGTTACTGAAACAGGAGCATTACAGTCATTTAAACGAATCACTTCGGAGGGAAGAAAAGAGAACGGGTTTTCTTTATTTATCCAAGCTGCCAAAGGTAAGCGCTCCACTTCCGAATAAGCGTGTTGCCCTTCATTCACATTGGAAACAGGTGGTGGTTGTAAATTTGAGTTAGCCACTGACGCATAACTCAACACAGGTTCATTTTCAACCTGTTGTAATAGTGAAACCACAGCAGTCTCGCTCGACATTGGCAAAAGATTGTTTTGAGAAGACAAAGTCACAGTACCTTGTTTGTGGCCTTGGGGAGGTAAACCTCTAGGTGGTTGAGCTGCCGGAAGTGAGGAAACACTCCCTACTGAAGCAGAAGCAGAAGCTGCATGCCGTTGAAGTGTAGTGGTCGAAATTTCCCCAGCGGTAGTAGAAGGATGCCGTTCCATAGCATCCATACGCACATGCAGAGCTTCAATTTTTTGAGAAATTGAAGCTAATAAGGATAAGATATCCACATCGTTCAAGCTTTTTACTTGTTGGATAGCTGTCCCAAATAGGTTAGGGCTAACCGGACTAACAGGAGTGCCTGTATCCATAGAAACAAGCAAACTGGAAACAACAAAATAAACTATTAAAGCACAAAAAAACAGGCAACCTTATGTCTGGAAAGCAAGCTTTAACCCAAAGAAAGCCAAGAACCAAAGTTTCTCCTTAACGCAAAAATTTTTAATGTTACAAAAAAGAGCGTTTTCGCCGTGACTCCTGTCACAGCTTCATCAGAAGGAAGACATATGAAACAGCTAAAACAAACCTGTTTAAATACTAAAAAACAGGAAGTGAACAAATAATTGCATTTCCTGCAACAGCTCAGTTTGTGTATCAATAAAAAATCAAAAATCAAATTTTATAATTCTTAAAAGAACATAAACAATGTGTGTAAATTTACATCAAACTAATTGAATATGCCAAAAGTACAAAATACACACATTTAAATGTTAAAAATAATTTAAAATAAGATAAAATAAAAATATCCCCATCTATTTTCCTAAATATTTGTGGAATAATTAGAATGTGTTTAAAAAAACCACTGAAAGGCACCCCTTCGAGTATATTAAGACAAAGAACAAAGGGGAAAGTCACGTAAAGTAACTCTTTAGTTTTAGTATACATGATATGTTACAGTTTTCATTCAGACCAGGTGGTCTGAATGCATCTAAATTTAACTGCCAAGTCAATTCTACATTTTCAAGAATTATTGAAAAAGGGCCCCCTCTATTCGTTGGAAGGACCTGATCTATACCCATGAAACTAAAGGTATGACCTGGGTTGCTGTTTACATGTTTAGCCAAAGCGTTTTCCAGGAGGGGTTTTTTTATTGCATAAGAATGTTGGTAAACCCTCTCTTTTAATTTACGGTTAGTCTTCCCTATGTAAAAGGATGGACAACAATTACACAAGACAATGTAAACAACCGACTTTGATTCAAGCATGATTTGATTGTCAAGCATTATGATGTTAATATATCGTCACTCATATCTGAAGTAAATATTTTGGATGATGAAATTAAAACTGATATGTCTTTCTTACAATTTAAATACGATTATGATCGTATTTTTTCTAGCATTGATGCTCTGTTAACTAAATTAAAACTAACAAAACAAAAAGTTAGTGAGGGATAGGACAGCATATCAATCCAACCAAGCGTATCCTAACTTACAGATTCGAGGTTCAGCCTCTAATTCTATAGGACCAAATGGGTCTTCTGTTACTATAGAGACTGATGTCGTACCTGATGAAGTAGCGGATGGGGAACAACAGACTACCCCCTCTACTCAGGGTGTTAGAAGAAGTAATAGGATAAAGGGGTCTACTACTGTTAATAATAACAATAAAACAAAAAACCAACTGATAGAGCTGGTCAGTTTAATCAAGGCCCAGCCATGACCCCGAGTGAGAATCGTTTTTTAGGGAACCAACAGAGGAGAAATGTAGGGAACACGAATCGGAGGAAATAATAATTGATGATGCTACCCTCATTGAATCCTGAAATCATCCACTTGTGCCTACCAATCACAAGAAGGACTTTACAATTTATAACTTTTCATCTTTAGAGTTAGACTCTGACCTTGTTGAACTCCTGGCTTTGGGGTACACTTTTGTTCCAAGTACCTATGGGAGTGTAGCTAAAGTCCTTATTGATTTAAAATGCTTCATTCGTAAGTTAAATTTGAGACTGTTATTTAACAATGAAGCAACAAATGCTAGTAATAAACTTAGGCTATCTAGTGTTTTTAACCCTCCTATTCAGCCTAATTTACTACTTTTTGAACAAATGTGTGAGATAGACATTAGACATCTTTTCGCTACACATAAAATGAATACAAGCTTTGAAAGCATGAATATATCTGTTGAGCAACGCCAATGGCTGAACAATCTTAGGTCCCTACCTGTCAGGTTTTTAAAACCTGACAAAGGGGGTGGGTTAGTGGTCTTTGATGACTATCAATACAAGGAGAGAATGTTCCAGATACTTGATTCAGTTGCTTATGAAACTTCTTCTCTCAATGAGATTCATGTATCATATGGTCGTATCCGCGGTTATTTCCGTGACCTCTTTCTTGCAGGTAAAATCGACCTAGATACGTACAATTACATCGACATTATTTCACCAAAGTTACCTTTAATGTTCGGAATACCGAAGATACACAAAGACCAATCAAACCCCCCTATGAGGGCACTTATTGACGGTAGGTCATCTATGACCTACCCCTGTTCAAAATTAATCGATAACATTTTGTCAAAATATGTGAAAAAAATATCTACTATTTGCAAAGACTCATGGTCCTTTTTACACGATATTAACAACATAAATTCCAACCTTCACTTGAACTTTTTGACAATTGATGTTATTGATTTATATACATCTATTCCACACAATGAAGCAGTTGAATGGATTCAGCTACTTCTTAAAGATCTTAATGCATCTCAGGTTGAGATAGATGTAGTGACTGAACTTTTGAGTATAGTGCTATCCTCTAACTTTTTCACATTTGACCAGCATTTTTATCTACAAAAGTGTGGAATAGCCATGGGCTCGCCCTGCGGGGCGAGTGTGGCTAATTTATTTGTAGCTTTCTGGGAAAAGCATTTTGTATTGTCCAATGAAATTCTTATGCAGAATGTTAAGTACTACACCAGATTCTTGGACGATATATTCATTCTCTTTAAGGGTAGTGAATATGAGGCAAAAATTTTTGTTGATTTCTTAAACACTACTACACAGTTTTTGAAATTTACACATAAATTTTCAACAACTGAAGCCGAATATCTTGATGTGAGATTGGCTAAAGATTTTAATGAATGTGTCTACTTTTCTTGGATCTTTAGAAAGCCAACTTACTGCAACTCTTTCCTGCACTACACCAGCCTACATCCACCTAAACAAAAAAAGTCTATTGTTAAGGGGCAGTTGGTTCGTGCAGGAAGGATGTGCAGCACATTAAGTGACTTCAGACTTGAGTGTCAGTTCTTAAAGGATTTATTTTTGAATCGTGGATATCCTTTACCACTTATTAATGATCTTATTTTTGAAGTTGACTCTAAACGAGTAAAAGGTTTTTACAAACCTCTACTTGATCAATACAATCCTGTTCAGTTAATGATTGACAATGAAACTGCCAATCAAAATGACCTTATTACTTGTCCGGAACAGCGGAGGAATTTTTCTTTGAGTTTTATTACTCAATACAACTTAAACTCTACGGATATTTGGGCCATCATTTTAAAAAATTGGCCATTGGTAATTAACTCCTCAAATTTAATTGACAAGTTAGGTCAGCGCCCCTTTGTTATCTACAAAAGAGGCAGTAACCTTAAAGAGTTATTACAACATACATTTAATGCCCATGACTTTACTAGATTTAGGGGTTCATTTAAATGTGGATGCTGTAATATGTGTAAATTTATGAGAACAGGTAACTCTTTTACAGTTAGGAATAAAAAGTTCCAGATTAATCATAAGATAACTTGTGAATCAAAGTCAGTTGTTTACATTGCCTTGTGTAATTGTTGTCCATCCTTTTACATAGGGAAGACTAACCGTAAATTAAAAGAGAGGGTTTACCAACATTCTTATGCAATAAAAAAACCCCTCTTGGAAAACGCTTTGGCTAAACATGTAAACAGCAACCCAGGTCATACCTTTAGTTTCATGGGTATAGATCAGGTCCTTCCAACGAATAGAGGGGGCCCTTTTTCAATAATTCTTGAAAATGTAGAATTGACTTGGCAGTTAAATTTAGATGCATTCAGACCACCTGGTCTGAATGAAAACTGTAACATATCATGTATACTAAAACTAAAGAGTTACTTTAGGTGACTTTCCCCTTTGTTCTTTGTCTTAATATACTCGAAGGGGTGCCTTTAAGTGGTATTTTTAAACACATTCTAATTATTCCACAAATATTTAGGAAAATAGATGGGGATATTTTTATTTTATCTTATTTTAAATTATTTTTAACATTTAAATGTGTGTATTTTGTACTTTTGGCATATTCAATTAGTTTGATGTAAATTTACACACATTGTTTATGTTCTTTTAAGAATTATAAAATTTGATTTTTGATTTTTTATTGATACACAAACTGAGCTGTTGCAGGAAATGCAATTATTCGTTCACTTCCTGTTTTTTAGTATTTAAACAGGTTTGTTTTAGCTGTTTCATATGTCTTCCTTCTGATGAAGCTGTGACAGGAGTCACGGCGAAAACGCTCTTTTTTGTAACATTAAAAAATTTTTGCGTTAAGGAGAAACTTTGGTTCTTGGCTTTCTTTGGGTTAAAGCTTGCTTTCCGGACATAAGGTTGCCTGTTTTTTTGTGCTTTAATAGTTTATTTTGTTGTTTACAATAACTAGAATATTAGAAGTCACAATGCTATCTGAGACAATAACGACAATGCCAGAGATCACAGTGCTGTCTGAGACAATAAGTAAAATATTAGATGTCACGGAGCTGTCTGAGACAAAAACTAGATTACTAGAGATCACAGTGCTTTCTGAGACAATAACTAGAATACTAGAGGTCACAGTGTTGGCTGAGACAATAACTAGAATATTAGATGTCACAGTGCTATCTGAGACAATAACTAGAATACTACAGGTCACTGTGTTGTCTGAGACAATAACTAAAATTCTAGAGGTCACTGGGCTGTCTGAGACAATAACTAGAATACTACAGGTCACAGTGCTGTCTGAGACAATGACTAAAATACTAGTCACAGTGCTTTCTGAGAAAATATAATATTACAGGTCACAGTGTTGTCTGAGTCAGTAACTAGAAAATTAGAGGTCACCGTGCTGTCTGAGACAATAACTAGAATACTAGAGGTCACAGTGATGTCTGATACAATATCTAGAATACTAGAGGTCACAGTGCTTTCTGAGACAATAATTAGAATATTAGAGGTCAAAGTCCTGTCTGAGACAATAACTAGAGTATGAAAGATCACAGTGCTTTCTGAGACAATAACTAGAATACTAGAGGTCACAGTGTTGTCTGAGACTAACTAGAATATTAGATGTCACAGTGCTGTCTGAGACAATAACTAGAATACTACAGTTCACAGTGCTGGCTGAGACAATAACTAGAATACTAGCAGTCAAAGTGCTGTCTGAGACAATAACTAGAATACCATCGGTTAAAGTGCTGTCTGAGACAATAACTAAAATATTAGAGGTCACAGTGCTGTTTGAGACAATAACTAGAAAACTAGAGGTCACACTGCTGTCTGAGACAATAACTAGAATACTATAGTTCACAGTGCTGTCTCGGACAATAACTAGAATACTACAGGTCACAATGCTGTTTGAGACAATAACAAGAATATTACAGGTTTCAGTGCTGTCTGAGACAATAACTAAAATACTAGAGGTCACAGTGTTGTCTGACACAATAACTAGAATATGGTGATCATAGTGCTTTTTGAGACAATAACTAAACTATTCAAGGTCACAGTGCTGTCTGATAGAGTAAGTAGAATACTCGAGGTCACAGAGCTGTATGAGTCAAAAACTAGATTACTAGAGATTACAGTGCTTTCTGAGACAATAACTAGAATACTAGAGGTCACAGTGTTGTCTGAGACAATAACTAGAAAATTAGATGTCACAGTGCTGTCTGAGACAATAACTAGAATAGTACAGGTCACAGTGCTGTCTGAGACAATAACTAAAATATTAGTCACAGTGCTTTCTGAGACAATATAATATTACAGGTGACAGTGTTGTCTGAGTCAGTAACTAGAAAATTAGAGGTCACAGTGCTGTCTGAAACAATAACTAGAATACTAAGGATCACATTGTTGTCTGAGACCATAACTAGAATGCTAGAGATCACAGTGCTGTCTGAGACAATAACTAGAATACTACAGTTCACAGTGCTGTCTGAGACAATAACTAGAATATTAGAGGTCACTTTGCTGTCTGAGAGAATAACTAGAATATTAGAGTTGACAGTGTTTTCTGAGACAATAACTAGAATATTAGAGGTCACAATGCTGTCTGAGAGAACAACAAGAATACCAGAGATCACAATGCTGTCTGAGACAATAACTGGAATACTAGAGGTCACAGTGCTGTCTGAGAAAATAACTAGAAGACTACAGGTCACAGTGCTGTCTGAGACAATACCTAGAATGCTACAGATCACAGTGTTGTCTGAGACAATAACTAGAATATTAGAGCTCCCAGTGCTGTCTGTGACAATAACTAGAATATTAGTGGTCACAGTGCTGTTTTAGACAATAACTAGAATATTAGTGGTCACATTGCTGTCTTAGACAATAACTAGAATATTAGAGGTTACAGTGCTGTCTGAGACAATAACTAGAATATTAGAAGTCACAGTCCTGTCTGAGACAATAGCTAGAATATTAGAAGTCACAGTCCTGTCTGAGACAAAGCCTAGAATATTAGAGTCACAGTAATGTTTGAGACAATAACTAGAATACTTGAGGTCACAGTGCTGTTTGAGACAATAACTAGAATTCTACAGGTCACAGTGCTGCCTGAGACAATAACTAGAATTCTAGAGGTCACAGTGCTGTCTGAGACAATAACTAGAATATTAGAGGTCACAATGCTGTCTGAGACAATAACTAGAATGCTAGAGATCACAGTGCTGTCTGAGACAATAAGTAGAATATTAGAGGTCACAGAGCTGTCTGAGACAATGACTAGAATATTAGATGTCACAGTGCTGTCTGAGACAATAACTAGAATACTATAGGTCACATTGTTGTCTGAGACAATAACTAAAATACTAGATGTCACAGGGCTGTCTGAGACAATAACTAGAATACTAAAGGTCACCGTGCTGTCTGAGACAATATAATATTAGAGGTCACAGAGTTGTCTGAGTCAGTAACTAGAATATTAGAGGTCACAGTGCTGTCTGAGACAATAACTAGATTACTAGAGGTCACAGTGATGTATGAGACAATAACTAGAATATTAGTGGTCACAGTGCTCTCTGAGACAATAACTAGAATACTAGTGATCACAGAGTTGGCTGAGACAATAACTAGAATGCAAGAGGTCACAGTGCTGTCTGAGACAATTACTGTAATACTAGAGGTCACAGTGTTGTCTGAGACAATAACTAGAATACTACAGGTCACAGTGCTGTCTGAGACAATAACTAGCATATTAGAGGTCACTGTGCTGTCTGAGAGAAAAACTAGAATACTAGAGGTGACAGTGCTGTCTGAGACAATAACTTAAATATTAGAGGTCACAGTGCTGTTTGAGACAATAAGTAGAAAACTAGAGGTCACAGTGCTGTCTGAGACAATAACTAGAATATTAGAAGTCACAATGCTATCTGAGACAATAACTAGAATGCTAGAGATCACAGTGCTGTTTGAGACAATAGGTAAAATATTAGAGGTCACGGAGCTGTCTGAGACAATATGTAAAATATTAGAGGTCATAGTGTTGTCTGAGACAATAACTAGAATATTAGAGCTCCCAGTGCTGTCTGAGACAATAACTAGAATATTAGAGGTCACAGTACTGTTTGAGACAATAACTAGAATATTAGTGATCACATTGCTATCTGAGAAAATAACTAGAATACTACAGGTAACAGTGCTGTCTGAGACAATACCTTGAATAATACAGATCACAGTGTTGTCTGAGACAATAACTAGAATATTAGAGCTCCCAGTGCTGTCTGAGACAATAACTAGAATATTAGAAGTCACAGTACTGTTTGAGACAATAACTAGAATACTAGAGATCACAGTGCTGTCTGAGACAATAAGTAAAATATTAGAGGTCACAGTGTTGTCTGAGACAATAACTAGAATATTAGAGCTCCCAGTGCTGTCTGAGACAATAACTAGAATATTAGAGGTCACAGTACTGTTTGAGACAATAACTAGAATATTAGTGATCACATTGCTATCTGAGAAAATAACTAGAATACAACAGGTAACAGTGCTGTCTGAGACAATACCTTGAATAATACAGATCACAGTGTTGTCTGAGACAATAACTAGAATATTAGAGGTCACAGTGTTGTCTGAGACAATAACTAGAATATTAGAGGTCACAGTCCTGTCTGAGACAATAACTAGAATATGAGTGGTCACATTGCTGTCTGAGAAAATAACTAGAATACTACAGGTCACAGTGCTGTCTGAGACAATACCTAGAATAATACAGATCACAGTGTCATCTGAGACAATAACAAGAATATTAGAGCTCCCAGTGCTGTCTGAGGCAATAACTAGAATATTAGAGGTCACAGTACTGTTTGAGACAATAACTAGAATGTTAATGGTCACATTGCTGTCTGAGAAAATAACTAGAATACTACAGGTAACAGTGCAGTCTGAGACAATACCTAGAATAATACAGATCACAGTGTTGTCTGAGACAGTAACTAGAATATTAGAGCTCCCAGTGCTGTCTGAGACAATAACTAGAATATTAGAGGTCACAGTACTGTTTGAGACAATAACTAGAATATTAGTGGTCACATTGCTGTCTGAAACAATAACTAGAATACTACAGGTCACAGTGTTGTCTGAGACAATAACGAGAATATTAGAGGTCACAGTCCTGTCTGAGACAATAACTAGAATATGAGTGGTCACAGTGCTGTCTGAGACAAAGCCTAGAATATTAGAGTCACAGTGCTGTCTGAGACAATAACTAGAATACTACAGATCACAGTGCTTTCTGAGACAATAACTAAAATACTCCAGGTCACAGTGCTGTCTGAGACAGAAACTAGAATATTAGAGGTCACAGTGCTTTCTGAGACAATAACTAGAATATTAGAGCTCACAGTGCTGTCTGAGACAATAACTGGAATATTAGAGGTCACAGTGCTGTTTGAGATAATAACTAGAATATTAGAGGTCACAGTACTGTCTGAGACAATAACTAGAATACTATAGGTCACAATTGTGTCTGAGACATCAACTAGAATACTACAGGTCACAGTGCTGTCTGAGACAATAACTAGAATACTACAGGTCACAGTGATGTCTGAAGCAATAACTAGAATACTGCAGTTCACAGTGCTGTCTGAGACAGAAACTAGAATATTAGAGGTCACAGTGCTTTCTGAGACAATAACTAGAATATTAGAGCTCACAGTGCTGTCTGATAGAATAACTAGAATACTACAGGTCACATTGCGGTCTGTGACAATACCTAGAATTCTAGAGGTAGCAGTGCTTTCTGAATCAATAACTAGAATATCAGAGGTCACAGTGCTGTCTGAGACATTAACTAGAATACTACAGGTCACAGTGCTGTCTGAGACAATAACTAGATTACTAGAGGTCACAGTGATGTATGAGACAATAACTAGAATATTAGTGGTCACAGTGCTCTCTGAGACAATAACTAGAATACTAGTGATCACAGAGTTGTCTGAGACAATAACTAGAATGCAAGAGGTCACAGTGCTGTCTGAGACAATAACTAGAATACTACAGGTCACAGTGCTAGCTGAGACAATAACTAGACTACTAGCAGTCAAAGTGCTGTCTGGGACAATAACTAGAATACCAGCAGTCAAAGTGCTGTCTGAGACAATAACTTAAATATTAGAGGTCACAGTGCTGTTTGAGACAATAACTAGAAAACTAGAGGTCACAGTGCTGTCTGAGACAATAACTAGAATATTAGAAGTCACAATGCTATCTGAGACAATAACTAGAATACTAGAGATCACAGTGCTGTCTGAGACAATAAGTAAAATATTAGAGGTCATAGTGTTGTCTGAGACAATAACTAGAATATTAGAGCTCCCAGTGCTGTCTGAGACAATAACTAGAATATTAGAGGTCACAGTACTGTTTGAGACAATAACTAGAATATTAGTGATCACATTGCTATCTGAGAAAATAACTAGAATACTACAGGTAACAGTGCTGTCTGAGACAATACCTTGAATAATACATATCACAGTGTTGTCTGAGACAATAACTAGAATATTAGAGGTCACAGTGTTGTCTGAGACAATAACTAGAATATTAGAGGTCACAGTCCTGTCAGAGACATTAACTAGAATATGAGTGGTCACATTGCTGTCTGAGAAAATAACTAGAATACTACAGGACACAGCGCTGTCTGAGACAATACCTAGAATAATACAGATCACAGTGTCGTCTGAGACAATAACAAGAATATTAGAGCTCCCAGTGCTGTCTGAGACAATAACTAGAATATTAGAGGTCACAGTACTGTTTGAGACAATAACTAGAATGTTAATGGTCACATTGCTGTCTGAGAAAATAACTAGAATACTACAGGTAACAGTGCAGTCTGAGACAATACCTAGAATAATACAGATCGCAGTGTTGTCTGAGACAATAACTAGAATATTAGAGCTCCCAGTGCTGTCTGAGACAATAACTAGAATATTAGAGGTCATAGTACTGTTTGAGACAATAACTAGAATATTAGTGGTCACATTGCTGTCTGAAACAATAACTAGAATACTACAGGTCACAGTGTTGTCTGAGACAATAACTAGAATATTAGAGGTCACAGTCCTGTCTGAGACAATAACTAGAATATGAGTGGTCACAGTGCTGTCTGAGACAAAGCCTAGAATATTAGAGTCACAGTGCTGTCTGAGACAATAACTAGAATACTACAGGTCACAGTGATGTCTGAAGCAATAACTAGAATACTGCAGGTCACAGTGCTGTCTGAGACAGAAACTAGAATATTAGAGGTCACAGTGCTTTCTGAGACAATAACTAGAATATTAGAGCTCACAGTGCTGTCTGAGACAATAACTGGAATATTAGAGGTCACAGTGCTGTTTGAGATAATAACTAGAATATTAGAAGTCACAGTACTGTCTGAGACAATAACTAGAATACTATAGGTCACAATTGTGTCTGAGACATCAACTAGAATACTACAGGTCACAGTGCTGTCTGAGACAATAACTAGAATACTACAGGTCACAGTGATGTCTGAAGCAATAACTAGAATACTGCAGGTCACAGTGCTGTCTGAGACAGAAACTAGAATATTAAAGGTCACAGTGCTTTCTGAGACAATAACTAGAATATTAGAGCTCACAGTGCTGTCTGATAGAATAACTAGAATACTACAGGTCACATTGCGGTCTGTGACAATACCTAGAATTCTAGAGG